>NW_021824178.1:0-19776 GCF_006345805.1 Octopus sinensis | reverse complement strand
TTTTATATTTCTTTCATAAGATTGAGAAGTTTAATTTCTAGATTTGGTTTCGCTAAATTTGTAATGTAAAATAAAACTTACTCTTCTATTATAACTCGTCCAAATCATATGCACCACTAGACATTATTAATGCCGGCTATTATAATTTATTTTAAATAATAACAAGAATATTAATAAGTTAATAGTATTTCTAGTAACTATTAATATTTAGTTTTGAATTTTGTCTATATTAAGGACCCCTCCATTGATGCTGTACGTCATCGACTCTTTGTCAACATCAAAGGGAATCCCAACTTCCCTCGAGTAGTTATATCTTGAGGTATGCTCCTCCAAATAATCCACATGTCTTGCATTTACATTAGTCGTCCATATTTTCCGTAACCTCTATTTCTCCTTACTAAAACTGACACATCCAGATTTAATGTCCAATAACATTCCCGCCCTTCATTGACCACAAAGGGACCTGAACTATCCACTATGTCAACATTCCAAAACGAGAATGACCATTTTCCGCTCTATTTGTACTTTTATGGACAACATTGTGAGTTGAATTTGAGTCTTTTGGTTCATTTTCACAATATTTGGACGAATAGTTCTCTTCTGGACAGTCTTTCTCAACACTTTGAAATTTGTTGATATTTTTTTGTGGTCTGAAGGATTTTGTTGTTCATTTCGTCCTCATTTTTGTCTTCAATGGGAGCCTCGATGACAATGTATTCCTGTCCTGCATAGTACTGCTCAGTTTCCGTGGATTTATATTGGAAGGGATGTTGATGTCTTTTTTGACGGTAAATTCATTTCGGTCCATTTTACTGTTTCCTGTCGTTACGGTGACTTTTCCTTTGATTGCGATATTTTGAGGTCTTTGGGGGGTATTCAGTCACGGAGACTGTGACTCGATAATTCTGCTTTCCGTTATCGAAGGTGATGATTTCTGAGTTTTGGAGTTCTAATTTTGATTCCATTTATCAGAAAATTAATTCTGCCGGTTTTTGCGAATAAATATACATATAATACGTCATGTGTCAGTAATCGTGATATCTCAGTATTTATAGTACATTTAAATATATTTATTATTAATCACATCATATAAATACAATTAAAAGTATATATCGTCATTATTTTTGATTGGTCTATCGTCATTCTTGTCGATTTTGGCATACTGAGGATAATTTATCATTGACAATTTTATTTAAAAAATAATGTTTCACACCATGTATATATTCACAGATATTTTAGCAGACAAAATTTGTTAGTTTATATGACTAGAACTACAATGGGAATAATATTTGTGATACAATCCCTAAAGAACATTGTGGAATTCTTACTATTCTTTAAAATTTCTAAAATCAATGTTGATTAGAAGAAATGTTTTTTTCTCAGAAAATGGGACTATTCGTTATTTACTTAAACAAAATTGCAACTTTAAATTTCTAACATTTAGTATCAAATGTATTAAATATGTAAACAGAATACAATTTTTATATTAATATATGATTATTCACTGTAATTAAATTATAAATACATTTTTTAAAATTTAAATGATTGTATGTCCAGCGTTTTGCCACGTGTTGCTTAATGAAATCGACGAAAAACATTCCCCAATTTTCTTACTATGAGTTAATCGTTGGAAGTACAGGATTCAATAATTTTCCGAAACTCTGATGATAGCAGCCGACAACAATCGGTATTAATCCCCACAACTATAAGATACCTAATAAACTGCGGAGAAGGGACCCAAAAGTCATAATGCAATCAAGTAAATATATTAATCAACATTAGAATGAAATTATCAAAAATTGATGGAATATTCATTACAAATAACACGTGGGACAATCTCGGAGGATTGGGGGGTGAGGGACAAGTGAAAAATTGTAGGTCTCGCCTATCCTTCAACAATCTCGAAAAGGATGTCAAAATTCAATAAACTCAATTTGATATAGTTTAAAGGAATTATATGTATTTTAGAGTCAATATTTCTCAACTTTTAAAGTTTTAACATGGAAAAAGTCCCTTTTAGTAAATATTATTTTTGGTGATTTTTAAGGTTTTTAGTGGAGAAAACTCAAAACGAAGCATTTTGAGATTGATTTTTGGAATTCCGTTTTATTCGTCTGAAAATGAAGTAAAATAAAAAATTGCTTATTTTTGGCTGAGTTTTCGTCGAAAAACAAAAATGAAATTCGATGTTCGTCAATCGACTATAATTTACGTTTTCCGCCCACATGAGGGCCATAGACACCTGATGTTAGACAAATGTAATGAATTGGGATTAAAATGGTAATTAATTATTAAAATATTAGTTTAGTGGAAAAAATATTGGTGTTTTGTTACGTGAGGGAGAGATTGATGTCGATGGGAAAAAAAGTAGCCATGAATTATAATTATACCAAGATATACAAAGATGAGGTATTTTCCGAGCCTGATAGACGACCTCCTTTCATTGTGGTTGATATTCTCTCTCTCGAATTACTAATGGATGTGGTCTCAGACAAGAGATTGGCTGAGTTCTATAATTCTGAGATATACGAGTTTAACCAGTGTTCTGCAGTAGTCGTACATTTGACCCCATCGACCATTGCTAATACTCAAGAATATAAAAATGGATAGAACGGTATTAAAATATACTAATTGACAGTTTTGGTGTTGGGGCAAGGAATGTGTTCATAATGACTCCGTGTGTGATACATGTTGGGGATCCACTGCCAATTTCCATTCAGTTCTAACGGCTATAAACTCGGATATATTTCCGCCATTGAAAAACAATGTTTAAATTGTATTATTTGATAATAGAATATGTCTATCAACCAATCCAATTCTTTCTCTTCATCCCAACTTTTAAATTTAAATAAAATGGAAATATCCGACTTTCAAATTAAACAACAACCTTATAAACCAATTTCCGAAACTTTAATCTCCTCTTTTAGAGAATTGTACAACTCTCGGGGTACTTGCTATTTCTGATTGTAGTTACCACAGTAATAAAGTACCCTCAGGTCGTATTTCTGGGTACGGGGGCCGCCCAGCCTTCTTTAAGGAGGAATTTATCTTCGATCCTTATATGGACATGGTTAATATATTTGTAAGTTAATATTTAGTTATGAATGTATATTGACAGACTGTGGGCCATCTACGTTGATTCAGTTGACATTACGTTATGGAGATGAGCTTGGAGGGTTCTGAGGAGTATTGGGGTTGTGTTTATATCACATATGCACTATGATCACCACGGAGTTGATTATTCTGTTTTTATCACTCCAGGGTTGATTACACTACTTTTGGCACGCAAGAAGGCATTTGAGATATAGGGCTACTAGTCCTCCCTTGTCAGTCATGGTACCTCATAAATATTGTAAAACCTTCCAAAATATTGACCTTCTTTTTGATTTGAACGTGGCTGGGGGAATAAAGTTGATTTTTCACTAATTTGTTAGTTTTGTAAATAACTTTGATGTTGTTGACGGAAAAGTGGATTTGACGTCGATTTTGTGTTCGTTTGGCTTAAAGTCGGTTAATTTTTTGAATTGAGTGTCTCAGTTGAGGCCTGTGAAAGTAATACACATCCCAGACACACACGGGCTTGTGTTGGAGACTGAAAGTGACTACAAGATTGTATACTCAGCCGACACTCGTCCTTGTTCGAGGTTGATAGAGGCAGGAATGGACGCAGATTTGTTGATTCACGAGGCTACTTTTGGGAGAGGATTTGAGAACGAGGCTGAGAGAAAGCGTCACAGTACATTCCACGAGGCCCTGGGAGTTGGGAAGCGGATGAAAGCCAAAATGACAGTATTGACGCATATAAGCACGCGATATAAAGTTGTTTTCGATTTGGAGGAGTCGTTTGATAAATATGGAATTGCCTTTGACTTTATGACGGTGATTGGAGGGGGATTTATTTGTAGGTTGATGCTACTACTCTCACGTTGCTTCCTCATTTGGTGTCTATGCATGCCTTGCTATTTCTTGATGATTCCGTGGATGATTTATGTTAACAAATTTATTTGAAAAGTCCAGATAAAATTGATTTTTAATTATTGCGTCTGCTTTCAGTCAATTCTCTTTCTCTTTGAGCCCGAGCAAGTGTCTTTGACGGGTACATTTATCCATTTTACAGAGCAGGCCACTTTTGTGGTTGTTCTCGAGTCCGATTTAATTGCATGCTTCGCCGCTGTAGGAAGAAGTTTATACTCCGGGCTAGGGCAACCAAAAAATTGCACTTTTTAATAAAAAAAATTGCAAAAATGAATTTTAAAATT
Source organism: Octopus sinensis (assembly GCF_006345805.1). Classification (NCBI taxonomy): domain Eukaryota; kingdom Metazoa; phylum Mollusca; class Cephalopoda; order Octopoda; family Octopodidae; genus Octopus; species Octopus sinensis. The sequence continues at coordinate 15,517 of NW_021824178.1, read as the reverse complement.
GTAAAAAATTGCAAAAATAATTTTTAATTGTAACATTACATTATGCAAAAAATTAACGAAATTATTTATTGTAATAGGAAATCAAATATTCCTGAACATTTTCAGGTTTAAAGTTCCTCTCTTTACTAAGAATTTTCGTCAAAAGAGATATTGCCCTTTCGATAGATGCTGAACTTGCGCTACATTTTCTGAGATGTGAATAAACTTCTGGCGATAGATTCTTATTTGAGAATTCAAGAATACTTAGTATTCCTGATTTCTCAAGCTTTTTTGATATATAGAGATTAGGATTTTATGTCGCATGGATCTGATTAAAGTCTAGGGTCTTTACTTATAATTATATTATTTTTTAATAAAAAAATTTTTTTTTATTTAAAAAAATTGCAAAAAAATTGTAAAATGACTACAAAAAATTGCAAAAAATTGCAAATTTAAATCGAATAAAAATATAATTAAAATTAATGTCTATTCATTACTTTATTATTTATCGAATTTTAATTAAATTATATTTAATTGCAAAAAATTGCAATTGGTTGCTCTACTCCGGGCGCGCATGCTTTTCAGTGTTCTCTTGATCACGATTGATGGATATAAGCTCGCGTAGATTCCTGGACTGCAAGGAGTTTTGGTAGTGTTTATAAAATCGGGATGTTATTCCATCCCACGTAATAACCAACGGTACGAAATTCACCTTTGCATTATGGATTACCTTGAATTTGTTCGTCAAAAGGTCATATATATGTAATTTCTCTACTTCTACATGCTTCATTTATGTTAATAAATTATGTTTTTTATAGCTGATTTTTCTAATCTCACTAATAGAGTTTTGCTACATTTTGTGATGTTTTTACTCTAGTCATTTATTCAAATACGATTTTTTGAAAAAAGATTCTTTAATACAATAAAAGCGTCTAATCAAATTTACAATATTTTATTTGAATTTCCTGCACAAAATAAAATTGTATGAAATAAGCTTTACATTACACAGGATGAAAAAGTTACTATTTGATATTGTGTGAATATAATTTTTCTAGAAATATTAATTCAATTTTCATTCTTTTATAATTTAAGCGACTCATTTTTGTATATAAATATTGTAATTTTTATTCAAAATACTCACCTTTTTTATTTTATCACTTTCTATTTCATTCCTAACTTTAGAATTTTTATTGACATGACCGAGGTCTTGTTAAATAAAGATGTTCAATTTAGATATTAATTACATAATTGCGCAGATATATACATTAAGAGTTAATGTATTTTACTTAAAAATAATAATTTCATACATGAAAGTGTTTTATCATTTAAATTTTAACAAGTCAGACTTAATACTGTTCTTTGATGAAATACAAATAGATGTGTTGATGATCTTGTCAAAAAAACTCAAAGATGTTATATTTTTTAAATTCCTTGAATAATATTTCTATTTAACAACTTTTATTATTCAGCTTCCTTAAACGTGCTGTTAAAAAATAAATTTTAAATATCTTTATTAAAAAATCTAAATTATTCCGTGAAATAAAGAAATCCAGCTAATTATTAGTAATCTACTTAAGGCTGTTCTCAATGATCATAAGTGAGGCACAGAGAAGCATAATTGGTCTTGCCTTGTGTTCAACAATATCTTCGGGGAGTGCAAAGACCTTTCCTCCCATTTTCCTGACTACGGACAATGCCAACTTAGCATTAGCATACAAATCCTGATATATTAAAAATATGAACGTGCTGGTTTGTTGACGTTTGTTTTCGCAATCTAATGAAAACTTGTAACATTTGCAACTCTTCGAACAGTCGTAAGCTTTGGATCTCCTGCGCAACTTGTTCGAATCAATCTCACATGTGACCAAGAAGGCAATGTCCGCTATTTCCATTTGGAATTGTTCTGTATGCCTGGGCACAGCCCGAAGCAATCCCGTGTGTCGTCCAAACCCCTCCGACGTGGCGCCGTTTGATCCAGTTTCCATGCTGAAGCTCGTTTCGGAGAGACGCAAATCCCGCATCATCCCCGTGAAGATCCCCAAGGCAGCACGAGCTACCGCGGCCGATGCTCTATCATCTTGCATTGACGCTGCAATATTGTCTAAAGACGAACAGGACTGGATCCGTCTTCTGACCTTTGCTCCCTGTGCTCTCGGTGCCCCTGTGAATGCTGATCGGGACTCGACATCTCTGGCCACCCGTATGAAGAAAAACATTCGCTCCTTTATGGCTCGGGAATACTTCCCAGACTCGCCCCCTCTCAAGTCATCAAAGTCGCACAAACAGTCTCAATGTCGCAAACATGAGAGCCCAGAAGCCCAACAACTCCGTCTACGCAAAATGATCCATTCTAAACTTAGCGAGGGCGGAGTCCGTGCAGCTCTCAGAGTTATTTCGTCTGACAATGGACCACTCAACTTGTCTCGGTCAGTCTTTAAGGCCTTGCTCGAAAAACATCCACCGTCTCCTGCGGACCTTCCGTCTGTCCCCATCCGGCCAATCAACCGCCTTTACTTTTTTCGGAAGATGATGTCTCTGTCGGGATCCTCTCAATGTCCAACATTTTGATCAAGCTTGACATCAGAAATGCATTCAACCAGTATCCGACGGGACAGAGTCTTAGAGTCCTGCTCTGAGTACTGTCCTTCCTTATTTGGGCTCGCTTTCCAATCATATGGCCAACCATCTTCCCCATTTTTGATTCCGACATTATCCCGTCTGCTTCGGGAGTCCAACAGGGAGACCCTCTGGGCCCTCCTTTTCTGTCTTGGATCTCCGAGGTGACCAAGCTTCTATCTTCCATTGAACCTGGTATCTCGACGACGCCACTCTCGGTGGCCCTCCGGACATCGTCTTGCAGGACATAATTAAAATCATCCTGGCTCTGGAGAAATCGGCCTCATTTTAAATTCCTCCAAAATGTGAAATTACCAACCTTGGATGCTCGGAATCTATTTTCGAAGACGCTGTTTCCTCTTTCTGCGATCTTATCCCGGGAGTTCAATCTACTCCCATTGACGAACTTTTTATTCTCGGAGCCCCGGTCGCTGGCACTCTATCGATGTGGCCCTACGCAAAAAAGAACTTTTCCTCGAAGAAGCTTTTGATCGTATCAGACAGCTGGACTCGCACACTGCATTATTCCTCCTACGGAATTGCTCTCGATCCAAAGCTCTCCTATTTGCTTCGCTCTTCTCCGTGCTTTGATTTTCCAGAGAGGCTTTCAGCAATTGACCTCCTTATCCGCACTTGCACTCAGAACGTATGCAATTCCCCTTCGACGACATGGGTTGGAGACAGGCAACCCTCCCGTTATTTTTTGGAGGGCTCGGCATCCGCTCATGTTTCGACCTATCGTTACCTGCTTACCTCTCTTCCGTCTCCGCGAGCCACACACTTGTCATGGAAATTCTACGCTCCTTTTCTAAATTTTCCTTGGACACAAATGTTGCTCATTTCAGCGAAGTCTGGAGAGAACAAGGCCTTGACTTTCCGGAAGATCGAATGTCTCAACGAGCCTGGGATCGAATTAGATGCAGCAAACTTTCAATCTGCTGCTCGAGTCGTCCAACCAGCACCGCCGCGCTTGCCTTCTGTCGGCAGCATCCCCGGCTAGCGGAGCTTGGCTTTGTGCATTCCCGAATGCCCCATCTGGCACTCTCCTTGACGATGAAGCGGTAAGGATCGGAGTCTCTCTGCGACTCGGACTAAGGCAATGTGTCCCGCACACGTGCCGCTGTGGCTGCACTGTTGACCCTTTCGGTCTGCACCCTTTATCGTGCAAGAGGAGTGCCGGACGTTTTCCGAGGCACTCTGCTATGAACGACATCATACGGAGGGCCCTCGACTCGGCGGGATTTCCTTCGGTCCTCGAGCCACCGGGCCTTGACCGCGGCGACGGGAAACGTCCTGACGGATGACCCTTTTCCCCTCGGAAGGCGGAAAAGGCCTCGTTTGGGACGCACCTGCTGCGACACCTTTTCTGCTTCTCACTTAACTTCGTGTGCCCTGGAGGCCAAATCTGCAGCTAAGAAGGCTAAAGATTTAAAGCTTTTAAAATATTTGCCCTCTCAGAGAAGTTTTCCGTGGTGCCGAACGCGGCTGAGACGTCGGGTGCTCTCGGTCCAAAAATTAAAAGTTCCTTCGCAAGCTCGGAGCCAAATCTCAATGCGCACCCATGATCCTCGGGAGGCGAACTGGCTAATGCAACGGCTCTCGATTGCCATTATCCGGGAAACAGTTTGGCAATCCGCCAGGCTACATATCCACCATAAACATAATTCTATCTTTTCATTGATTATTGCATTAATATTAAATTACATCGTAGTCCTTTCCGTCGTTGATGTACTGTTTTTGTACATATCGTCCTTAACTGAGTCTATCAGTTCAAAAATAGGCTTTGAATTAGAAAATCTATCATCTTTAAATGCAGTCACAGGTTGTGCGAACTAATTTTGAAATATAAAAAAAGAACCTTGGAGTTGACCCAATCAATGATGTCACTGTCTGCGAATGTCTTATTTGGGTTAATTCTCTGCAACATTCGGTCAAAGTCGTATCTCATAGCTTGTGAAAGGATTGCTAAGCATTCAAAAATATGCTTATTTACAGAGAATGAACATTAATTCCCTTCGACCAGATTACTTCCGTCATTGTTCACCAAAGAAAATCGGTATTATCCCCACAACTAAGATAGACACAATAAATTACTAATAAACTGCGGAGAAGGGACCCAAAAAGTATATGCAATCAAAGTAAATATATTTTAATCAACATTAGAATGAATTATCAAAAATTGATGGAATATTCATACAAATAACATGTGGGACAATCTCGGAGGATTGGGGGGTGAGGGACGAGTGACAAATTTGTAGGTCTCGCCTATTCCTTCAACAATCTCGAAAAGGATGTCAAAATTCCAATAAAAACCCAATTTGACATATTTTAAAGGAATTATAATTTATTTTAGAGTCAATATTTCTCAACTTTTAAGAGTTTTAACATGGAAAAAGTCCCTTTTAGTAAATATTATTTTTTGGTGATTTTTAAGGTTTTTTAAGTGGAGAAAAACTCAAACGAAACATTTTGAGATTGATTTTTTGGATTTCCGTTTTATTTCGTCGAAAAATGAATAAAATAAAAAATTGCTTTATATTCTATATCCCAAACATTTCCCCAGATTACAATCCTTTATTCAATACTTCTATCATTCAAATAATCCGCTTTCAAATATATTTCATTGAAATTCGACCAACTCTGAAATAATTCAAGAATTTAAAAAATTGGATGAAGAATTTAAAATATTTTTACAAAGAGCGTTTCATAATTAGTGGCAATTGGTCTAGTTCCTTGAATTTTCAAACTATCCCAACAGCGACGTAAAATTATTTGTCGGCTTATATGTGAATTTTTCAAACATACATAATTTTTGTGGCAGTTTTAAGGGGTTATTTTATATAGTCTATAACAGTGGTTCTCAACCTTTTTTGTCCGCGGACCCCTTGTGAGTAAATGAAAAATTTCGCGGACCCCCTACATATTTATTAAGTTTTTTGTCAAAAAAATTTTACTTATCTAAAAACAAAATTTATTATTAAATCAATAGAGAAAATTAGTGAGAAGGTTGATATTGTTTTTTCGAGGCAATTTTTTCAATAAGAGGCTCGGTTGTCGACAAGCAAACCCTGATGTCATCTTCAATATTCAGTCTTGCGCGATGATTATTTTTTATATTGAGAAGTGCTGAGAAGCCATGTTCGCATAAATATGTTGTCGGGAATATAAGCAACAAATTTTATGCATTTGCGCTTACGGAAGGATAATGCTTACACATTTCGCACCAAAATCTTGATAAAGCAAGTTTTTCATACAAATCTTTTGCGTTTGAATCATTGATCATGTCAATAAAAGCCTCTTCGATATTTTCATCGACCAAACGTGGATCAACATTGAATGGTGTACGAATGAATTTCAAATCAATTTCGTTCAATTCTGGAAAGTATTTATTTACTTCTTGTTGAAGATATGTTAAATGTGCATAAATAAGTTCGGTTATTTTTTGATTTCAAATGCATCTATATTTACAGATTGTTCTTCAAAGGATTCAAACATAGTAAAATTATTTAGTTTTACTTTTTCTTTCCACAGTGTTAACTCTTCATCAAAAAAGCACTAATAATTAATATGAAACAGTTAACAAACTTAATTTTATCCACAAAATCAATTATTGTTTCATGTCTTCCCTGAAGCAATTTGTTGAGTGAATTTATACGAGAGAAGACATCTCTCAAGTAAGCAAGTTTAGATAGCCATGAACTATCCATTAATTTCGAAATAATTCCGATGATTTGGAATTGTTTTCGCGAATAAAATATTCAGATAATTCATTCCTCACGGAAAAAAACTCTGGCAAGAATGTTTCCCCGAGATAGCCATCTCACCTCAGTGTGGAATAACAAAGCCTTTCCATCCTTTTCAAATTCTTCGCAAATAAGTCTGAAAATGCGCGAATTTAAAGCACTCTTTTTAATATAATTTATGATATGTACGACATCATCGAGAACATATCTTAAATCTGAAGGTAATGTTTTTGCAGCAAGTGCATATCGATGTAGCATACAATGCATATGTTTTCGTTTCCTGGTTAGCAAGTCTAACTTGGCCTCTAAAGCCAGAATGAAAGCCAAGCATTCCTGGAGCTCCATCGGTTGTGCAACAACATACATTATTCCAAGATAACCCAACACTGTCAAAAACATAGAAATTGCTTGAAAAATATCTTCTCCTTTAGTGGTCGATTCAAGCGAATAGGAAAATAAAAAATCCTCTTTAAAATCTCCGTCATAGACATAACGAGCAAATATTATTAATTGAGCACAGTTCGCTACATCGGTGGATTCATCAACTTGTATAGCGAAATTTTAATGGCATGAAGTTTTTATTTGTTCTACCACCTGTTAAAATAAATAATATAATATCAATAACCTGACACTTAATATTTTCTGACATTTCAGAAATTCGTCGATGAACAGTATCATTCGATAATAGTATTTCCGAAATCATATTTCAGCATGAGTGCCAATAAGAGTACGTACTATGTCTTTACAACAAGGAAGAATCAGTTTTTCGGCAATATTATGAGGTTTCTTTTTTTTCGCTATACGTAATGAGATCATGTAAGATGCTAATAGCATGGAATTATCAGAAGGCAAAGTTTGTATGAAACGAGTCAATACTTGATTTTTCATCATTTTACGCAAAGATAAAATAATCCTTATTTTTGTGGATTAGATGGGGATGACATGTGCGCAAGTGTCTCACAAAAGTTGTTGGTTTCATGCTATTGTGTGACAGAATTTTCATGCACACAACACATTTTGGGCTTTCAAATCCATCTTTATCAATACAATAAACCCATATTTTATATAATCAGGATTATATTTGCGTATCTTAATAACATTCGAGGAATTCATATCAATAGCGTGCTTAAAAATTTTATTAACTTTTACTAAAAAATAAATATATATATACGATTTTTATAAATAATTGAGTTACATTCAGCTTTAAAGTAATTTAGCCTCCTCAGTATTATTGAATATTAAATATATTAATTTATAATATATCTAAAAGAGATATTATTAATATGATTTAATTATATTATATATTAATTTAAAATTGTTATCATTAATAGAAACATTTAAATAAAGTTTCAGAAAAATCTCGCGACCCCCTGGATCTTTCGCGGACCCCTAAAGGGTCCGCGGACCCCAGGTTGAGAACCACTGGTCTATAAGGTATTTTTCGTCTTGGGGTTGATGACTCCAAAAAAACGTAATAAATTAAAACAAATTTACTTTAGAATGTATTTTTGTTAAAACCGATAAAATGGAACTGTTTTAACTCTCGGGTTCCAATGAGAGAGATCCAAAAATATGGAAAAACGTACTAAACAGTCTTCATAATGTTTATTAAAATTCAAAAATGCCTTCATATCATTTTTTTAAAAACAAGAAATGATTTGAAGAACCAATAAACATAAGAATAATGAATAGTGATAAATAAAATGTAAATAAATGAAATAATCTGAGATATGAAAAAAAATATTTACAAATTTAATAATTATCGATAAACTAGCACACCACTAAAAACAAATAATAAACGTATCAACACGTTGGAAAAATTAATTTTGTTTAGAAAAACCAATTATAATAAAAAATCAAATAAATAATAACCCGTTTTTAATACCCAATCAATTTAACCAGATTAAACTTTTATTTAAACAAATATAGTAAATTCCTGTATGCTCCTATAGCGACAATGTTTTTCTTGTAAATTGCAAGAATCATCAGATAATTGATACCCTCTGGGGTTATTTTATATAGTCTATAAGGTATTCTTTTCCGTCTTGGGGTTGGTGACCCTAAAAAAGCATAATAAGTTAAAATAAATTTACTTTAGAATGTATTTTTGTTAAAACCAATAAAATAGAACTGTCTTAACTCTCGGGTTTCAAGTCTAAAAATATTGAAAAATGTACTAAACAGTGTTCAGTCAATTTCAAGAATTTTTTTTTTTTTTTTTTTTTATTAATACAAATGAAAAGAAAATGGAACAAGAAGTCAGCTACTAGCCGCAGAGAGAATAGAGAAACTGTTCCCCTGAGTACGGCTATTGAGACGCGCTCAAAAAGCCGATTGACCTCACGGGGGTCGTTTCTAATCCTCCCGAGGTGACGGCCTCTCTCGGTGAGAAAACGTAGCGTGGCTGGGCCGAATGTGCCTGATGTTTCGACGAAACAGGCACAAAGAGGAATCTGTCGGCGAGCGAGGCGTACTTGTCTTTCTCTCCGGTCTCTGCCCTCCTCGCCGCTGTGCCAGCTTCGATCGCGGACGCGAGAAGGCATGTTGACGCAAAAGTGTCAGAGCATGTCGCGTCCCAGACGATCGCTTATAGAATTATCAGATAATTGGTATCGTCAACATTCGAACAATTTAAAAAGGATCACCTTATAAATTAAAATAAATTCACTAAGTGATACTGGTTTGTGTTGAATTATTGGGGATAAATGGATATTGGCTACTTCGATTGTCATGTTCACCGAAGAAATATAATATTCTGATACTGGTTATCTTCAAATGACAAGAGAATGTGAGTGAACCAGCTTGTAAAAAGGTTGAGAGCGTCCAACTATAACAAAAGTGTGGTCGTTGACAGTGAATAGACGATAACCAGTGAGTGCTCAATATTTATTAGATATCCTTCATCCGATGAGCAAGTCTATTATGGTATGACGTGAATAGTGCCTGGCGTGACATCTGAGACAGAAATGACCACGGGATAACTCCTCGTACAGACTTTGCACGGAATTATTCCCCGTAAGCTCGAATGGGACAGTCGTGAGAATGTCTCATCCACGACTAGATTTTCTTGGTGCACAAAATGATATGATGAATGATATTATTGAGTCCTTTGTTGACATTCTCTATTTATTTATTGAACCCCATTTCACCCTGAATTGAGAAGAAATGCGGCACGCAGAAAACCAACAGACTTCTTAGGGTCACAACACAAGTCAAAGATAGAGTTAATCTTGTATGATTTTCTCAAGGCGGCAAGGTTTTTGCATTCGAGAAGAAGACTTATTGTGTATTGTCCGTCAAAGCAAATTGAACAGGTCGGATCGACATCTTTGTCCAGTTTGTTTTGGTAGTTGAGGGATAAAAGATGGTGGCCAAAGCGAAATCTTGCAAGTTCGACCCGATCTCTACGGCTGAGATCCTTTTCAGCAGTTGGAGGGGAATTGTTGAGGATATTGTTTACAGTTAGTGCGTTCGGGGAGGACTTCGCTAATAATTTTTTTATGTTCAATGGTTTTTTGTTGGTGAATGGGTTTAGGATACGACTGTAGTGAAGTCCTGGTGTGTTTTTGATGTTCCTGTCAGAGAGTTGGTATTGTCGTGAGATTGCGACCTGGATGGTTTTGATTATATTCGCCGAAGCAAAAAATTGGGTTCATAAATGTCAAAATAGTCTGCCAGTTCCGATAAGTGGTGGACGCAGTTGAGTACGACTGTCATGTAAAGTGGCAGCACTCTCAGGAGTATGCTCACAGAGACATCAAAGCAGACAATATACTCCTCGGAGACTCCTCGTTATTCCCCTCAGAAAAAGTTACTTTATCCTGCCTTTGACCGTCCTTCAGTCACAGAGACTGAACTCCGGGCTAAAGACATGCTCAACGACGGGTTTCCTAAGAGAGTGCCAAGTTTCTTTATATGCCTCAATTTTTCCTCGTGTCGTTGTTCACATTACCTCGCAACAGTGTATTCCGATTTCTTAGTGTTAATTTTTAATCTGGACAGTCAGCTTAAGACCAATCATACTACTCAACTCACTGCGTAAAATTTTATCACTAATTGCTCTGAAGATAATTAAAAATTAACACTGAGAAAACTATGATAATATTAAATAAAATTTACGTAATTTTATTACAAAATATTTTATATAAAAACTCAAATAATTAATTGGTAATTATATGTTTAAAATGTATAACTGTCCAGATTAAAAAACGAGAACTCAAGAAACATAGAAATTATAAAACATTATTAAAACTTAATTTATCACGTTACATTTTCATACAAATTTATCATGTTGGTTTTCTGCGTGCCGCATTAGAAAATCATTCAACAACAAATGTAAAAAAATGTCAAAATACCATTTCTTCTAAAATACTCCCACATCAACAGGTCGGAGTCTGATACTATTTTTGTTTTCATTCCTGGCTAACCTTCTCATCTTTATCAAAATAATTAAAGCATTTTGTTGTATGAATGTTAATTAATTCTAAAAGAAAAAACAAACGGAGCGTAGAGAATGTGGTCGATGACATGTCCAAGGCACAAGAAGTTTTTAAAACTGGTCTTAAAGAACACCTTCTCTCTGTTCAGTGTATTGTTGACACTGTTCACGCTGTGGATAAGAAACAATGGGCAGTGGAAGTCGTTGAGGCTACAAAATCCAGATTCAAGAGGAGCTCGTGGTGGTTGGCCTCTTATAACAAACGCTTTGAACTCAAAATTCAGGACATCGAAGTCAATTGCTAATTTTAAATGCTTGCTGTCTACCAAGTCGAGTGAATCACTCTGTGGCCTTCCAGGAGAGGAGGTACAGGAGTTTCGTTGCCAAATTGGGAAAGTAATTACAATGGGAAGGAATGTTCGTATCCCTACTAGGAAAATTCCAAGGCAGTTGCTTAAAATGGAAATTTTAAATGGTATTAATGCAGCAATAAGGAAGTACATTGATTCGTTGCCTATTGTGGATATTAATGTTATCACGGACATATATTGCAGGACAGTAGACTGTAATTAAATTATAAATACATTTTTTTTAAATTTAAATGATTGTATGTCTAGCGTTTTGCCACGTGTTACCTTAATGAAATCCACGAAAAACATCCCCCAATTTTCTTACTACGAGCTAATCGTCGGAAGTACAGGATTCAATAATTTTCCGAAAACTCTGATGATAGCAGCCGACAACAATCGGTATTAATCCCTACAACTATAAGATACCTAATAAACTGCGGAGAAGGGACCCAAAAAGTAATAATGCAATCAAAGTAAATATATTTTAATCAACATTAGAATGAAATTATCAAAAATTGATGGAATATCCTTACAATAACATGTGGGACAATCTCGGAGGATTGGGGGGTGAGGAACGAGTGACAATTTGTAGGTCTCGCCTATTCTTTCAACAATCTCGAAAAGGATGTCAAAATTCCAATAAAAAACCCAATTTGACATAGTTTAAAGGAATTATAAGGTATTTTTAGAGTCAATATTTCTCAACTTTTAAGAGTTTTAACATGGAAAAAGTCCCTTTTAGTAAATAATATTTTTGGTGATTTTTAAGGTTTTTTGAGTAGAGAAAAACTCAAAACGAAACATTTTGAGATTGATTTTTTGGAATTTCCGTTTTATTCGTCTGAAAATAAAGTAATAAAAAATTGTTTATTTTTGGCTGAGTTTTCGTCGAAAAACAAAAAAATGAAATTCGATGTTCGTCAATCGACTATTATTTACGTTTTTCCGCCCACATGAGGGCCATAGACACCTGATGTTAGACAAATGTAATGAATTGGATTAAAATGGTAATTAATTATTAAAATATTAGTTTAGTGGAAAAATATTGGTGTTTTGTTACGCGAGGGAGAGATTGATGTCGATGGGAAAAAAGTAGCCATGAATTATACATTATATTAAGATATACAAAGATGAGGTATTTTCCGAGCCTGATAGACGACCTCCTGTCATTGTGGTTGATATTCTCTCTCTCGAATTACTAATGGATGTGGTCTCAGACAAGAGATTGGCTGAGTTCTATAATTCTGAGATATACGAGTTTAACCAGTGTTCTGCAGTAGTCGTACATTTGAACCCCATTGACCATGCTAATACTCAAGAATATAAAAAATGGATAGAACGGTATTAAATAATAGTAATTGACAGTTTTGGTGTTGGGGCAAGGAATGTGTTCATAAATGACTCCGTGTGTGATACATGTTGGGGATCCACTGCCAATTTCCATTCAGTTCTAACGGCTATAAACTCGGATATATTTCCGCCATTGAAAACAATTGTTTAAATCGTATTATTTGATAATAGGATATGTCTATCAACCAATCCAATTCTTTCTCTTCATCCCAACTTTTAAATTTAAATAAAATGGAAATATCCAACTTTCAAATTAAAACAACAACCGTATAAACCATTTCCGAACTTTAAATTCCTCTTTTAGAGAATTGTACAACTCTCGGGTACTTGCTATTTCTGATTGTAGTTACCACAGTAATAAAGTACCCTCAGGTCGTGTTTCTGGGTACGGGGGCCGCCCAGCCTTCTTTAAGGAGGAATTTATCCTCGATACTTATATGGACATGGTTAATATATTTGTAAGTTAATATTAGTTATGAAAATGTATATTGACAGACTGTGGGCCATCTACGTTGATTCAGCTGACATTACGTTATGGAGATGAGCTTGGGAGGGTTTTGAGGAGTATTGGAGTTGTTTTTATCTCACATATGCACTATGATCACCACGGAGTTGATTATTCTGTTTTTTATCACTCCAGGGGTTGATTACACTACTTTTGGCACGCAAGAAGGCATTTGAGGATATGGGCTTACTAGTCCTCCCTTGACAGTCATGGTACCTCATAAATATTTTAAAACCTTCCAAAATATGACTGTCTTTTGATTTGAACGTGGCTGGGGGAATAAAGTTGATTTTTCACTAATTTGTTAGTTTGTAAATAACTTTGATGTTGTCGATGGAAAAGTGGACTTGTCGTCGATTTTGTGTTCGTTTGGCTTAAAGTCGGTTAATTTATTGAATTGAGTGTCCCAGTTGAGGCCTGTGAAGTAATACACATCCCAGAACACACGGGCTTGTGTTGGAGACTGAAAGTGACTACAAGATTGTATATCGGCCGACACTCGTCCTTGTTCGAGGTTGATAGAGGCAGGAATGGACGCAGATTTGTTGATTCACGAGGCTACTTTTGGGAAAGGATTTGAGAAGGAGGCTGAGAGAAAGCGTCACAGTACATTCCACGAGGCCCTGGAGTGGGAAGCGGATGAAAGCCAAATGACAGTATTGACGAATATAAGCACGCGATACAAAGTTGTTTTCGAATTGGAGGAGTCGTTTGATAAATATGGAATTGCCTTTGACTTTATGACGGTGATTGGAGGGGGATTATTAGTAGGTTGATGCTACTACTCTCACGTTGCTTCCTCATTTGGTGTCTTTGCATGCCTCGATTTCTTGATGATGATGATTGATTTTTGATTTTTGTAATAATTATGTTTTTATATTTTATTTGTCTAATCTCACTAATAGAGTTTTGCTACATTTTGTGATGGTTTTACTCTAGTCATTTATTCAAATACGATTTTTTGAATAAAGATTCTTTAAAAAATAAAATTGTCTAATAAAATTTACAATATTTTATTTGAATTTTCTGCATTAGACAGGAAATTGTATGAAATAAGCTTTGCATTAGACAGGACTAAAAAGCTAACGTTTGAATTGTGTGATATTAATTTTTTAGAATTATTAATTCAATTTCATTCTTTTATAATTTAAGTGACTCATTTTTGTATATAAATACAGTGAAACTCCCAAATTCGCCATTTTGGTTCCGTCATTTTTGCGGCGAATTTGAGAAATGGCGAATTTCAGAATATAATCAATAATTTTTGAATGCGAGTAGAACTGTTTAATAATTCGAAAATAGCCAAAATTGACGTAATTGAAAAAATTAATTTTAATTTAACAAAGAATTATGCTTTTTATCAAAGTAATATTCCAGTCCCGTTTGTTTTTCTCTTTTATTTTGATTTTTTTCTCAAATCTTCGACTTGAAGTAATTAGAAGCACATCTTCGTTTTCGACAATTTCGATTAGTGACTTCTCAATTCTCTTAATTTTACACCAATCTCATTTCTAGTGAAATGAATTATTGTTTGTTCATTTGAAGGAAAATTTTTATCTGCAGATTGTTTTCAGGATCTTCATCAGGGGTTCTCAACCTTTTTAGCCAGGGCCAAATCGATAATTAAGATTAGCTTCGCGGGCCGCACAAAAAATATTTTATATATTTTATATTTTCCATTTTACTAAATATGATTTGCATAAATATTGTAGATTCATATATGCATTGTGTGTTATATTTTTGAATTTCTTGAGGAATTAATTCGTAAAAATTAATAAGGACGCATTTTTGAACAATGCCGCCTGTTCTATATCATGTTGTAAATTAATGAGTTCTAGTTGAAACTTTGCCAGGCGCATCCTTAATTTCCACGCTGAATGGAGTTGCGAATATTTTCATTAAGGGAAGGAATTTTTAAAATTCTAAAAAATTAAATTTATATAATGTACCCCAAAACGTGCTTCAATTGATTAATGAAATCACCATTATGGATATTTTAACTTAAGAATAAATAATTAAATTTAAACATTATTAAAAAATTAAAAAGTTAGTTATCTAGAGGGGCCGCAAAAAAATCCGGGGGGCCGCATTGAGAACGCTGATCTTCATTATCAAAATTACTTTCTTCGCTAATTGCAAATTTTTTGTAAGCGAATAAATTGCATTTTCTTCTAAATATTTATAGAAATGAATTCTTCCATTGAATAGGATCATAAATATCTGTTTTAAATGATCAATTCATCAATTAAAGTTTTATCTGTAATTTTTCATAAATCTATTTTTTTAGTTTTTTTGAAGTAATTTTCAATAGTTTTGAGCATACGTTTTCTAAGCCATTTTATAAAAAAACAGTGTCCTTAAGATTTAAATGTTTATAGGATTCATAAACGAAACTTTGTCAGTTTCCAAAATTGTAGTGAGATAAAATAATTGGTGCCTAGTAAAGTGCACTTTAAATGTTTTGATAATTCCCAAGTTATTGGTTGAATTATTCTTGTTGCATTTTTAGGAAAGAACATAATTTTTATATTTCAAG
>NW_021824177.1:15000-20577 GCF_006345805.1 Octopus sinensis | reverse complement strand
ATGAAAATATGTAGGTGTATGTATATGTATATCTATCTATCGCTTTCGGTCTGTTGTCTGCATGTCTGCCTGTACACACACACACACACACACACACACAACATAAATGTATGATGAATTTATATCAACGAGTTTATTGTACAGTGAAATATAAAAATCTCTGTGTGGGTGTGTGTGAGTTATATATATATAATTATATATATGAGTTCATATATATATATATATATATATATATACTATATATATATATATATATATATATATATATATATGTATATATATATGTATATATATATAATATATGTATATATATATATGTATATATGTATGTATGTATGTATGCATGTATGTATATGTATCCGTGTGTTTGTGTTGGTGTCCATGTGTCTGTGTGACTTCATGAGCAGGTGATTAAGTATAAATAAACAGATGAAGATTTCCTCGTCAACAATGAATCTCTGTAAAATATTGCACTCAATTTTGCCGGTGTCTATTTGCATAATGCTTTAACAGTTTGATGTGTGTGTCTGTGTGTGTATATATATGTACATTCATACTTATATATGTATACACGCAGACACATACAAACACAGACACACACACAGAGTCACACACACAAACACACACACACACATATATATAAACGTACATATATGGGTGGCGTTCTGTACACACACACATATATATATATATATAATATATATATAGTATAATATTATATATATATATATATATATATTATATATATATTATAGAAGGAGCTTCTACAGGACTAGAACTGTTTCATTCAAAATTTTTGAATGAGACAGTTCTAGTCCTGTAGGAAGCTCCTTCTATAAAATAAATTAATTTACTCTGTATTGAGTAACTTATTTACTGTAGTTAACCCCGACTCAACCCGGGACCTACATATATATATATTCCTGTATATGCTTATATATATTCCTGTATATGCTTATATATATATATATATATATATGTAATATTTGTGTAAAAAATGTGTCTATCTATATGTATTTATGTGTGTGTGTATGTATATGTGCTTGCGCATGTGTGTGAGTGTGGGGTGGGGTATGTGTTTTCGAATAGAAATTTATGTATGCATATGTCTTTGATTTTGCGCTCTTCATTGTTAATTCCTGAACGCAAGACACTTTCAGCCATACATCTATGTATAGGAGTGAAGTTTCCACACGAGATGATTAAACAGTATGTCCACATACAAGCGTACAAACGATAAAGCACTACATCCTATTATGCTTGTATGCTCACATCATTGTTAAATCTCATATCGCGCACAATGTTTTGCACGTCAATAACAATTCAATCCTCTGTCGAAGCCATTTTGTCTCTTCGCAATTACGAAAGTTATATAATCAACACCAACGCTCTTTTCATGTTGAATAGTGTCATCTATTATCTCCAAGTGTCATCGTAAGAGCAATTGCAAATCTTTCACATTGAACCGGAGCTGTCTATATCCAAAGCTAGAGTTCTTGAAGATTGCTAAAATGAAAAGATTGATAGGATATGTGAAAGTAGTGATGTAAGCTGGAATTATGCTTGCATATAAATATATATATATATATATATATATATATATATTAATATATATATATATATATATATATACATGTATGTATAGGAAGAGTTTATGAAACAAACAAAAGACGAAGACAGGTGGTGACAAAACAAACAGATGTATTAGTATAAAGCTCAGGTATAGACAAAGTATTTTACGTTTTGCCGCCTACACTCTTCTACAGAAAGGGACACAGATGATGTATGTATATAATATATATATATATATATATATATATATAAGTTTATCCAAAAGGGACAAAAAAAACAACAACAACAGTACAATTACAGTATATTATAATAGGCGCTCAGGAGATATATATATATATATATATATATATATATATATCTATATATACCAAATATATACGTCTTATTATATTTTGCACATTACTTAATCATGGTATATATTTTATCTTATATTTAATCTTTCTATGAGATGTAATTTTTCTAAATGGTATAATTTAACTTTTTCATTATTGAATTGATAAAAGGTGGGTTTTTTTTTTCTAATTTATATATATATAATGAGTAGTCAGTACCATGACAGAGAAAGGGAGAAAGAGACAGAAATAGAGGGAAAGAGAGAAAGTGGGAGAGAGAGCGAGATAGATAGATAGATAGATAGATAGATAGAGAGAGAGAGAGAGAGAGAGAGAGAGAAGAGAGAGAGAGAGAGAGAGAGGGAGATTAACGATATTGTTTTCTGTCGAGCCAGTCTCTTATTACGACAAAAACACAATGGAAAAAAACGTTGAATAAAGGGAGGTTACTCCAATATATAATATAAAATATATATATATATGCTTTCGGTGCGAATGGTTTTGTTATACGGTGCTGTATTTTACAATCCTGTAAATAATGATAATGGTATTTTTATATATGCTTAAAGCTTATGGAGATCACCATGCAATGACTAAGTAAAACAGTCTAATAACGGGGCATATAAGCTCTCGACAGAAAATTAATGGCTTTTCTATCTACATGGAACTCGAACCTACTTCTCTTTGTTAACGCAACACACACACACACACACACACACACACACACACACATGTATAATAATTTTGCTAGTTACAAACATCTATGTACATATGTGTGTCTAAGTATTTTTGTACTATGTGTATTAATTTGTCTATCTTTCCAGGTCCCCCTCAGAGATGTATAATGAATATACACGTATACATACATAGACATGTGGAAATATATATATATATATATAATATATATATAAATAAATAAATATATATATGTGTATATATATATATATATATATATATATATATATACAAATATATATATATACACACACATATATATATTTATAGATATTCACCTAATATAGGTAACAATGTATATATATGTATATATATATATATATATAATATATATATATATATATCACATACACATACAAAAATACGCACACGCACATACATCTATATATATATATATATATACACCAGTATTGAAGGTAACCCATGTTCGAGCGTGTATAGGAAGGATATAAGAAGAAAAACGTAATATCGTTAATTATATTTGACATTTCATATGGAACACTTTTTTTAAACTTAAAGCTAGAAATTTGACCTTTGTTGGAACAAATGACTTGTAAAATAAATTGCCGGTGTGTATGCAGGCTTGTATGATTGTCACATATGCACGCAGAATACGCGTATGTATGTATGTATGTATGTATGTATGTATGTATGTATGTATGTATGTATGTATGTATGTATGTATGTACGCAGAATATGTGTATGTATGTAGGTATACTTACACATATATTTATAAATACTAAATATACGTATATATATGTGTATGTTTAGATGTATAAACACACACACACACACATATGTGTATATACATACATATATATATATGTATACATACATATATATGTATGTATGTATAATATATATATATATATATATATATATATATATGGATGTAGATACATATTTGATCGTTTCTGATTATGTATCTCTGAGAGTGAGTTTGTGTACGTATGTATGTTTGTATGTATGTATGTATATATATGTTCTTATTCAGTTTTACTTCAAGTTTTCTTGCCAATAGAGCAAGAGCCGGTTTCGAACCAAGATCCAAGGCTCTTTTGTTGGAATTTCAACATCAACAACAAGGTATGTATGTATATGTGCAGATTTGTATATTTTGTTTTATGTATATATTCTCATTCATATAGTTGCATATCTAGAGATGCCCATATATATTTAAATGATAAACTTCTGCAAAGTTTTACAGATTTTTACAGTTTCAGTGATAGATCGGATCTGTAGTCTTCGAATTAGCTTTCTTCTTTCTGGTTTCAAGACTGCTATATAGGCATTGTGTTAAATATCCTGGGGCCCCAATAATTACAGGTATAAACCTGAAACTAATCTGAATAGAATAACTAGATTTCTCACTAGTTCAATGTAGGTATTTTCTTTTCGACTGATCTTTTGCTGTATGTTAACATCCGATGGGCAAATAATTTCCACAACTGTCCTCAGTTCCTCTTCTCTATCCCAAATCATTATATCATGTCTGTTGTGCTTACATTTTATTGAGGTCTTCACTGGGATATTCCACCAGTACTCCTTTCTATTATGAGTGTCTATGGCTTCTAACATACTATGCGTTCTAATTTCTTTGCCCTTGGGGTTATCGTTCCGACGGATTTCATTATAGAACATCCTAGCTACATCACGTTTAATCGATGGATAATACCGTGATGACATCGAACAACTGCTTATGATGTGGGTGATATCTTCGGTGTTTCCTTCATAAAGTTTGTATCAGCTGTCACATTTTACTGCTTTTCCTGCATCTCAATCCCTTTTGTGCATTGGGTACTTAGTTGATATTTCCTGTCCTGGATTGAAAACGTATACTCTTCAAAGTGGGATGTAGTAATCTGGTTATTGGTTCATGATAAACTGCTTTGATGATTACTGTTACTATCATCTCGGAGCTTTCTACTAACATATCAATACATAGTTTTCTGCTCATATATGCTCATCCTTTCGTCTGATGATACGTTACGGTAGAGTCGTGAGACTTCTTTGGGCATATATTTAAGGTTATCAGACAAGGAATGCTGTTCAAGGAGCGGCCATCCAAGTCTTATGATTTTATCAGCCTCATGTATTCCAGCTTGATCAAAGGATGCACTACGACACTTGGTGGTTAAAAGATGTTGCCGAAGGGAAGGGATATGATACGACATTTTGGATCGATGTTAAGCCTTTGTTACCTTGTTTCGTTTTAGGTAGAGGAGGTCTACATCACTGTTTATGTTGAAATTGTTTATGTGCGCTTGTTAGTATTTTCCGCGTTTTCACATCAATGGCTCGGATCTCATCAAGCGTCCAATCAAGCAGTCCAAATGTTGGTATGAGTATTGGCACTGCAAATACATTTTGGTCTACTGATTTTTTGAATGGAGAGAGTTGTGATGTCCAAATTTTCTTTATTCGGCGCTAATATTCTTTAGTGACGCGCATTTTGTTGCAGGTGCCATTGTATGATTTTCATCCACCTCTAGATACCTGTAACATTCCTCGGGGGAAACAGTCAAGACTTTGATGGAGATGTTGCTAGTCTGTTTACAGTCCCCCCTTTTCATAACCAAATAACATTTATCCTGACCAAACTCCAACCCTACATTCTTTGAGAATGTTGTGACTAGGTCAAGGCTCTTTTTCATCTCATCCATATTCTTTGCGTAAATTTTCAAGTCATCCACAAAGAAAAAGTGTGTAGTTCTGGTATTCCTGTTTCCCTGTGAACCAATGAGATATCCTTCAGACTACCTTAACATTAAAAGAGAAGTTTACAGAAAATATAAACACCATCATAGAGAGGCTGTCGCCTTGAAATATGCCTTTGTGATACTATATTCTTATTTCTTCATTTCCCACAAGGGGATAAACATAGAGGAGACAAACAAGGACAGAAAAAGGGATTAAATCAATTACATCAACCCCAGTA
>NW_021824177.1:7500-10000 GCF_006345805.1 Octopus sinensis | reverse complement strand
TTATATCATTTTCGAAAGTAACCAGAGCAGTTACGCTAAAACGTTTAACACTCTCTGGACAGAAATAAAATGCTACCGTTCTAACCAGTTTCTAGGCTTGTTAGATCTTCATCGGAGAAATGATACCAGTCATTTCTCCACAGGGAGTTAACATATATAATGTATCCGATCTGTTTATCTTTCTGAGGGAGGCTGAAATTGTATGTTTATTAAAAGAATTACGTCTTAAGTTTCACTATGTTACGGCTTAAGTTTCGGTGTGTGTGTATATATATATATATATATATGTGTGTGTGTATGCATGTATATTTGTGAATATATATGTCTATCTCCGTGTGTGTGTGAGAGAGGGTCTTTGCGTGTGCGTATCTGTTTGTATCTCTGTATATGAGTGTTTGTACATGCGTGTGTGCATGTGTGTGTGTATGCTTATGTATATATATATATATATATATACATATATGTATGCACGTATGTATATATATTCTGTGTGTGTGCACTTTAAAGTATTCCTAAAGACGGAACAAATAGCATTTGATAGGTTTCTAGGTATAGATTATTCAATTATAGAGATTAGATTACACACACACACACACACACACGCACACATACACAGATATGTACACTTTTTACTATTACTACTAATTTTACTACTAAGCACATATTACAGATGTATGCCTTTTATGTGCGTGTATATATATATATATATATATAATATATATATGGGTGTGTATGTATGTGTATATATTCATATACACGCCATCTTTAACTATTTTACGCCAATAATGATACTGCATCTCCTAAGTGTATATATTTCTTACATCGTTTCATGTTCTGTGTTCAAATCCCGCCTAGGTTAAATTTACTTTTTAATCCTTCTGGGTCGATAAAATAAGTACCAGTTGATCGACAAGATCGATGTAATCGATACTCATTCACCTTAGAATTACAGGCATTCTACCAAAATTAGAAAGAATTACGGTTAAAAAATAAAAGCGGCCAACTGGCGGAATTGTTAGCATGCTGGAAAATTTGCTTTGAGGTGTTTCGCCCGTCTTTATGTTCTAATCTGAAATTCTGTCGTGGGTAACTTTGCTTTTTATCCTTACGCCGATCGATGAAATAAGTACTAGTTGAGTACTAGCGTCGATGTAATTGACTAGCCCCTCTCCCAAAATTTCAGGCCTTGTGCCTATAGCAGAAAGGATTATTATTATTATTATTATTATTATTATTATTATTATTATTATTATTATTATTATTATTATTATTATTATCTTCATGTTTGTTACAGTGACTTGCCAAGACACACCCAGTGTTCTAGGGCGAGTGAAAGACAAGAGATATTACAGTATGACTGAAATGTAGGAGAGGGAAAGTAGCGGAATATCTTCATGTAATACTACACAAGATAGGGGTTTTTATAAGGGTGTGGGCAGTACTTGTCAGTATAAACTTTTGGATTTCTCTGAGAGGTGGTTCTCCTGGGATATTATCCAGATGTTTCTGATATCCCTTTTTTATCATATCTAGGGCACCTACAATGATTATTATTATTATAATTATTATTATTATTATTATTATTATATTATTATTATTATTATTATGACCAGTTGAATACTGGGGCCGATGTAATCGACTCTCCCTCCCACAAAAAATGCAGGCCCTGTGCAAAAATTTGAAACCATTATCAGGCATGTCTTTGTTTTTTAAAAGGCGGCGCAGGAGGGGCTGTGTCGTTCCGGGTTCAGTCCCACTGCGTGGCACCTTGGGCAAGTGTCTTCTACTATAGCTTCGGGCCGACCAAAGCCTTGTGAGTGGGTTTGGTAGACGGAAACTGAAAGAAGCCCGTCGTATATATGTATATAGATGTGTGTGTGTGTATGTTGTGTATCTGTATTTCTCCCCCCTACATCGCTTTATTTAAATATATTTGCAACTTCGAACAACCATTTGATGTGGCGATAAACACTGCGTCTTTATTTAAATTTCTTAAATTCATATATATGTTATTACCGGAAAAAAAAGGAATATCAATATTGCACGACAAAGTAATTATGTTTGCAAAGTAAACCAAGAAATATGTGATTGCTTTCAGCTTATAAAAAAATACCCATTCATGTATCGCTAGAGGCTTCTAAAGCTCACTCTTCTTGCATTTCCCAGTATATCATAGATACCTTAAGCTCATTAACTGAAATACAATTATCGTTAGCAATTACTGAAACAGCTTTCCATTTCGGTTAACCGTCTTAATTCTAGAAACATGTTCAGCAACAATGATATTAACAGTAATAATGTAGTCACTCCCTTTCCCTACTTAACAATAAATGCATATTACAAAAGCTAGTATATTATGCTAAAGGCGTATGTATTATGCTAAAAACATTGGTGTTTCCAGAAATTATATCAACCTCATTGAAAATTGATTTAAAATTCAAATTTTCCATTTAAGAAATCTGAAAACAAGGTTGCCACAAGCATTTCAAAGCGTGTTTAA
>NW_021824177.1:0-5000 GCF_006345805.1 Octopus sinensis | reverse complement strand
CTTATTTCATTTGCCAACATTACAGAGGGTAGATATATAGACAGAGAGGTTAATTTCGTCATTAAGAAAAGGGTGGTAGTATGTTCTTCTCCATCCTGTAGGTTTTTTATCACTGAGTTCACTTTGTCATCAATTTTATATATATATATAATATATATATATTATATATAATATATATATATATAAATATAATATATATATTATATATAAATAGGGTGGTGATTTATTTTTCAAAATTCACCACTAGTGGCCTAGCATGTATAAAAAGTGAATAGACAACATATTCTCAAAAATAAAATAGTGTACATTTGAACACAAGAAAAATCTGCTTTCAACAGGCAGGTTTTACACGCTAGAAGGAGTAGTCAAAACGACCAAAGCCACATTTAAGAGCAATCTTGAAAAGGAATGAAAAATAAAAATGTTCACTTTGTTATTTTATTTCGATCAAATTATTTTATTTTATTTACTAAAAAGAAAATTAGAAACTTAGGTCTGACCGGAATAAAATAACAAGGTTAAAGTTTTTATTTTCATTCCTTTTGAAGATTGCTCTTAGATGTGGTTTAGGTCGTTTTGACTACTTCTTCTAGCGTGTAAAAACTGCCTGTTGAAGGCAGTTTTCTCTTGTGTTTAAATGTACACCACACACACACACACACACACACACACACCACATATATACATATACATATATTACATATATATATATATATTTATAATTTATATAGATATCTATATATATATATATATATATATATATATAAGTATTATAATAGATAAGAATATATATAATATATATGGAGATGTACTCGAATAGCAAGTGATTTGATCTGAGATCGTGTGCTGAAACGAAAACAAGCAGCGTCAATCGGGGTATAGAGTAATGTGTAGTTGTGCACGGGTGTATTCCCTATCCCTGTTTTTTTAGGTGGTAGGCTTTTTTTTTTTTTTTTTTTTTTTTTTTGTACTTGTTTCAGTCATTTTGACTGCGGCCATGCTGGAGCACCGCCTTTTAGAGTGGTGAAAGAGTACAGCAGGGATCACCACCATCCCCTGCCGGAGCCTCGTGGAGCTTTTAGGTGTTTTTTCGCTCAATAAACACACACAACGCCCGGTCTGGGAATCGAAACCGCGATCCTCCGACCGCAAGTCCGCTGCCCTAACCACTAGGCCATTGCGCCATTGCGCTTCATTCATCGTCCTGTTTAAAACCACCAGCTATTCCTTAAGTGCCTTGAACAACTAACAAAAATAATTAACAAGAATCTCAACAATAGCAGCAATGATAGTTGTATCAAGGAATCTTTACTTGTTTCAGTCATTTGAATGTGGCCATGCTGGAGCACCGCCTTTAGTCGAGCAAATCGACCCCAGAACTTATTCTTGTAAGACTAGTACTTATTCTATCGGTCTCTTTGCAGAACCCTAAGGTACGTGACGTAAACACATCAGCATCGGTTGTCAAGCGATGTTGGGGGACACAAACACAGCACACAAACACATACACTCATACATTACATACACACCACACACGCACACGCACACGACACACACACCACACATAATATATATATATATATATACATATATATACATATATATATATATATATATATATATATATATATATATATATATATATATTATATATATATATATATATATGGAGATGTACTCGCATAGCAAGTGATTTGATCTGAGATCGTGTGCTGAAACGAAAACAATTGCAGCGTCAATCGGGGTAATAGAAGTAATGTGTAGGTGTGCACGGGTGTATTCCCTATCCCTGTTTTTTTAGGTGGTAGGCTTTTTTTTTTTTTTTTTTTTTTTTTTTTGTACTTGTTTCAGTCATTTTGACTGCGGCCATGCTGGAGCACCGCCTTTTAGAGTGGTAAAGAGTACAGCAGGATCACCCACCATCCCCTGCCGGAGCCCCGTGGAGCTTTTAGGTTTTTTTCGCTCAATAAACACACACAAAACCCCGGTCTGGGAATCGAAACCGCGATCCTCCGACGCAAGTCCGCTGCCCTAACCACTAGGCCATTGCGCCATTGCGCTTCATTCATCGTCCTGTTTAAAACCACCAGCTATCCTTAAGTACCTTGAACACCTAACAAAAATATTAACAAACTCAACAATAGCGCAAATGATAGTTGTATCAAGGAATCTTTACTTGTTTCAGTCATTTGAATGTGGCCATGCTGGAGCACCGCCTTTAGTCGAGCAAATCGACCCCAGAACTTATTCTTTGTAAGACTAGTACTTATTCTATCGGTCTCTTTGCCGAACCGCTAAGTTACGTGGACGTAAACACATCAGCCATCGGTTGTCAAGCGATGTTGGGGGACAAACACAGACACACAAACACATACACTCATACATACATACACACACACACACGCACACACACACACACACACACACCACACACACACATATATATATATATATATATACAAATATAGGACGGCTTCTTTTCAGTTTCCGTCTACCAAATCCACTCACAAGGCTTTGGTCAGCCCGAGGCTATAGTAGAAGACACTTGCCCAAGGCGCCACGCAGTGGGACTGAACCCGGAACTATGTGGTTCGTAAGCAAGCAACTTACCACACAGCCACTCCGACGCCTACGTTCACTTGGCCATACTTGCTTCATCAAATCAAAAAAAGCTTCAGTAACTTCCGTCTTAAAGGCTATACACTTCTCACAGAATTTTCGTTGCTTTCATCTTGTCCTCTATAAACTTCATAGAATTTTCGGTAGTTTCATGTTGCCCTCTGTACACTTCTTGCCCTCCATACACTTGCCCTCCATAGACTTTTCGGTAATTTCATCTTGCCCTCCTTTTGATATGCGTTTTATAATTCACCATCTTGCTAGCTAGATTCACAAAAGATTACTACGTCTGTCAGAGCTTTCAGAAACTAAGGATTAGATGCCAGAAACGTGTAACATATTCTCTAATCAATTGCGTTTCGACTGGTAATTACTTTAATCTCCTCCAGAATATTGAACTCGAAACAATGGTTGCAAAACAAGCTTCATAACCACACAACCATGGAATTTTATTCTGTCTGTTTAGACACAGAATGGAAATACCTCTAAATTTAACTTTGCCCACCGTCCTTCTAGAAAATATATAATGATTTATCACTCCAGGTAGATTAAGTGAAATTTCAACAGATCTGTAGTATTTATTCCGTAATTATCAGGTTTTGAGAACTCTGTTAATCTTGGTAAACATTTAAACTGCAGGCAAATTTAATGAAAGGCAGTCAGCTGTCAGAAACGATAGCACGCCGAGCAAAATACTTAGCGGTATTTTGTCCGCCGCAGCATTCTGAGTTCAAATTCCGCCGTAGTTGACTTTGCCTTTCATCCTTTCGGGGTCGATAAATTAAGTACCAGTCACACACTGGAGTCGATACAATCGACTTAATCCGTTTGTCTGTCCTTGTTAGTACTCTCTGTGTTTAGCCCCTTGTAGGTAGTAAAGAAATAGGCAACTATAATGGCGTCTTATAACGCCTATCAGATAGAATGCAAAGGGTAACCAGTGAAGATACTATGAGAAGAACATTGTCGATTTAAAGTGTGTCACTTGGAGTCGTATGTCAATTGAACACTTAGAGACTTCTCCGGTGTTGCTGTTACTGCACATTCTCTGGTGTTCGTGTGTTATAATAACTGGGTTAGGTAGGTGAGACTGGTGACCTTTGCTTATACAGTCACGGTTTGTTAATGTTGTCGGCGGAAACGAATCAGACGATGGATTAATGCAGACAACAGGCTAACAACTTGTACTTTATACATACATACATACATATATACATGCATATATATATATATATATATATATATAAACACACAATCATATATGTGTAAAGATACATACGTACATATACATATGGATGTGTATGCATATACACGGTATGCGCACAGTTGTACGGTAAATCTACATACACACACGAATACTTACGTATCTGTGTGTGTGTGTGTGTGTGTATATATATATATTTTATATTCATACATATATATATACATATATATATAAATATATATATATATATATATATATATATATATATAAATGTATCACACACACCACATATATATATTATATATATAAACGTTATATATATACACACACATATATATGCATATACATATAAATATACGTAAGTATACACATGCATGCATGTATATATATATATATATATATATATACATACACACATGCATATGTATGTATATATATAGAGAGAGATATGTATATACATATACATATAGTTATGTGTGTACGCACACACACACATAGATATGTATATATATATATATATATATATATATATATATATATATATATATATATATATATATATATATATATAACAACACATACACATTCATATGTTGTATGTATAGTTTTATTTATATTAAGCAGAAGCCACAGAGTGTTTCAAGGACACTTTTCAAATCTGCAACTAGTTTCAAACTAGATTGATAAGTGTCACTGCACTAACCTGTTGGCTCTTGACTCCCTTTCTGGTCTCTGCTAATTAGTAATAAAAATATATACGTGGCTATGTGGCAAGAAGCTTACTCACAAACCACATGTTTCTGGGTTCAGTTCCACTGCGTGCCATCTTGGCAGATGTTTTCTACTATAGCTTCGGACCTACCAAACACTTGTTGAGTGGATTTATCAGACGGAAACTAAAAGAAGTCCGTCGAGTATATATGTATATATATATATATATATATATATATATATATATATGTTATATATATATATGCACATACATATATATAGACATGTACATAAATATACATACATACATATATATTATTATAATATATATATATATATATATATATATATATGTATACATATATGTATGTATGTATGTATGTATGTATTTTTATGTGTGCGTGTGTCTTTAGTGTCTGTGTTTGTGTCCACCCACTGTCGCCTGATACCCGGTCCGCGTAACTTA
>NW_021824176.1:17500-19760 GCF_006345805.1 Octopus sinensis | reverse complement strand
CAAGCCATCACTGGAACTGTAAAAATCTGTAAAACTTTCCAGAAGTTTATCATTTAAGTATATATGAGCTTGTCTAGACATGCAGCTGTATGCATGAGAATACATATATAAAATAAAACATACAAATCTGCATGTATACACAAATACATACAAAAATACCTTGTTGATGTTGAAATTTCAATGTAGGCGTCTTGGATCTAGGTTAGAAATCAGCTTTCTTTATTGGTAAGAAATCTTGAAATAAAGCTGAATAATAGCTGACATACATACAAATATTGGGTTGTCCGGAAAGTTCGTGCCGATTTTTAAAGGAAAGAAAAAGGTCAATACATACTTGCCATTACATTTTTTAATCAACCAAATATGAATCATTTTGTTGCACAATGCATTTCCATCTTTCCTTTAACTTGAAAATACTCTCTTCCCAGAGTTGCGGTGGTTTCATGGTAAAGAATTCATCAAGGTATCTTTTTACGTCATCTAAGGAATTGAAATTTTTACCATTAAGACTATTCTGCAGAGACCTGAATAAGTTGATATCTGCAGAGACCTGAATAAGTGGATATGGAGGGTTGGGTAACACAACCCAGCCGAGCTGCAGCAATTTTTGTCTGGTTCCCAAAGCATCAACTTTCTTATCTTCCATTTTAAAGGGTTACAAAATTAACACAGGTTTGTGTATTTGTGTATATACACCTTCTTCTACGAAAAGATAGCTTAAACTGTGCTCAAATCCTATTTTATGGACTCAACCATATTCTAAAATAAGTTGAAAGGTAAGCTATTATAAATCGGCACGAACTTTCCGGACAACCCAATACATATATGCACACATACATGTATCTTACTAGACAAGTTTGCAAATTTGTAGAATCGCAAAACCATTGAGAGAAATGCTCGTGGTATGTTTTGCAGCTCTTTACATTCGGAGTTTCCATTCTTCTGCGGTTAATAATATAACATTATGATTCCAGGTTGCGATGTGTATGCATATATCTATGTTTGCATGTGTACGAATGTGAGATACTTTGTATATCTATATGTCTGAATATACGTATGTGGGCGTACGGATGTTTGTGTATGTATGCGTGTGTGAAGCGTGTGCATAAATATATGGGCCTACCTGTATGTATAGTTATGTGGTTTTGTATATGTATATATGTATGTACATATGTATGTGTGTTTGTGTATATGTAAGCATCTGTGCATATATCTATATACGTTTGTGTGATGTGCATATATTATATATATATATATATATATATATATGTATGTATGTGTACGCATGCATATTATATATGTGTGTGTGGATGGGTGTATGTGTGGGTATGTGTGTTTCAATGAGAATTATGGAATTCATAGAAAAGGTCCTTTAGTAGAATTGAAAGCTTAACCTGTGCGTTTCAAAACACGTTTCATCTTGACAATGTTATATTATAGTCGTCTTGGAGAAAAGTAAAACGCCGAAAAACGCGTGGCTTTAGCTATAGTAAAGCAATTTGTTATTGAAACAAACTTATGATGAAAGGATGTCATTACGACTCGTGAGTACCCTGCCTGTTCCGGAGTGTCTACAACTACATTATCAAATCTCCTTTGCTATGTTTTTTCAACAGTAGTGTGTGATTTACCGGAGATTTGATTGCTAATTCTTGTAGATCGAGCGCCTACCTAAGAGCTCTCGTAATGACTTAAATGAAGTCCACTACTTGCGTGCAGTACCATTTCAAGCAAATTTATTAAACCACAAAACACAGAAAATAACGCAACCAACCTTACATTTACAAGACTCAACAAATTATCTCTTCTAACACTTTTCATATCTCCAGGGAAAAGATTAAAATATTAGGCCTAAAGTTAAAAAATATATATAACAAAGAATGACAAATTAAAGGAAAGGAAGGAGAGAGAAAGAGAAGGAGAGAGAGATAAATGAGATAAATCACATAGACATAGGCAGAAATATATGTAATGAATTGAGAGAGAGAGAGAGAGTGAGAGAGAGAGAGAGAGAGAGAGAAAGAGAGAGTGTGTAGGAAAGTGGGAGAAACTGATTGAGTAGAGCAGAAAGAGGGAGACAGAAAAGAAGTTACATAGACAGAGGATGAAGGAGAGGAATTGAAACAAGCGAGATAGAGAAAAGAGGCATTAGAGGGAGGGAAACCATCTTGAGGAAACGGGAGAAGCAAAGAAACTGAATGGAAAATACAAATTCCAGAGAGATAAAGAGGAAAAGAGAGTGATAGAGAAAGAAGAGACT
>NW_021824176.1:0-12500 GCF_006345805.1 Octopus sinensis | reverse complement strand
AATTGCTTGTTGTTTTCTACTGAGGCAAAAATTAAAATAAACAAGAGAAAAGAAACGGATTTTTTGAGGGGAATTTGCATTGTGATAAGTATATAGACCTAGTCAAGAAGTTGCATTTGCATAAATGCAACTACATTCTTACATTTATGTTTGTGTATGTATATATGTGTGTACACACACAAATAAACACATATTTACTCAGAAGTACAAACACAGAAACACACTCACTTACACATCCATCTACACGCGGAGACGTTAGATAACCATTCTCAACAGTCTATTTTCTCAGACAGTGATGAGTAGAATTGTTATGTCCTAAAGTGTATCATCACAGGAAAATTTTTAGGTAACAGAAAATAGCCCCGTTTCCCAACACAATAAAGAACAGACTCTATCTAGACTGACACTTACAATTTTTTTTTCGTAAAGTCACAAACAAATACCATATATATATATATATATATACACGAGCAAAACGCCCCCTTCCAATGGACGGTGCTGAGTTGGAATAGAAAAAAAGTCTATCTTCATTTCTTCTTTGGCTGGTGTCTCAAATTTAGGTTAAATCAGTGTTTCTCAAAGAGGCGGCCTATGGGACGGTCGGACAAGTTGTTTTGAGAAAATTTGCATCAGCTTGCAACAGCTGATGTACTTGCGCGTACAAATGCACGTTCCCACGGCTATATCGATCGCATTCTCACCTGGAATCGATTTTTGTAATTTTTTCAAGACTTATACGCGCCCTGATACCGTCGGCATCTACATATCAAATTTGAGCGCAATCGGATGGAGGATGCCCGAGATCCTAGAAGATACACACACAGACAGACAGAACGGATTATATATATATAAGTAGTTCGTTCTAGAGACAGAATCACCCTCAACTCAATCAACATTGAAAGATATTATACCCGACTGAGCCATCAAATATTAAATATGATACGTACTATATCTATTCAGAATCCCATACTTTCTATTATAGATATAGTACGTATCATATTTAATATTTGATGGCTCAGTCGGGTATAATATTTTTCAACGTTGGTTGAGTTGAGGGTATTCTGTCTCTAAAACTACTTTTATATTATGAATAAAATATTGAGAGAAGTTCACCTTAGTACCTTTAATTTGAACGTCTCATTCCTGTGGACTTGGAATTAATCTTCCCTAATAATAATAATAATAATAATAATGATAATAATAATAATAATAATATATATATATTATATATATATATCTATATATAATATATATATATATATATATATATATATATATATATATATTTACACACAGATACAACAGAAGTAAATAGACAGACTATAAATCATCGTTTTATGTTATTTTAACTTGAAAGGTTTATATTCTCTATTAATTGACATTTTTATTCTTCAGGCTCTACATGTGACTGTTTAATCACACCACTATATTGGATCAATCTGAAAGTGGTCTCAGCGTAAAATCGCAGAAAACCTTGGGATCCCGCTTTCTATAGTTAATAGGGTGATTGTGTAATTCACCAGAGAAGGAAAGGAGTCTACATTACCTCGCCCAGGGCCTTCTGACAGGACCCTTTACTTTGTTAAAAGAAGTGTGAAGGATAATCCTCGTTGCAAGGCCTTTGACCTAAATGATTGGGCGAGTGAGATGGCGGAGAGGCCACTAGTATTTTGGGACATTGTCATATTCTCTGACGAGTCCAGATTTGCTGTATTTTCTGACAGTGAAGGTCTGGAAAGTCTGTGATCAAGAATTTGACGTGAAAAGATTGCAGCCATAATGAAACACGGCGGCTATTCTGTGATGATCTGGGGAGCAATTTGGAGCAATGGTCAATCAGAGCTGGTGGAGTGTGAAGGAAACATAAACTCAGATAAATATGTGTCCATATTACAGAAGGGACTCCTTCTAATCTTCTCCAGGGATTAAAGAAAACTTTTTGGTACATGGCTAAAAATACCCAAGATTGGTTTGAAGAGCATGACATTTAAAAGCTTCCATGGTTAAGCCAGTCACCAGATATGAAACCTATTGAACATCTCTGGGGCATAATGGACAGGACACTTCGTAAAAAGAAAAAGAAAGCATCCTCAAAGTCAGATCTTTTGAGATTACTGCATGAAACTTGGCAAGAAATTCCTCAAGAGAATATTCGTTATCTGATCAGTAACATGCCTAATAGGGTCCTTACATTGAAAAATGCAATGGGCATGTCTACTAAATATTAGATATTCACATTATAATAATAAATAATTTGAATGTATAGCTTCAGATTTAAATAAATGTTGACGATAAGGGTTTCCATTCACTTCTGTCATATCTGCATGTATATATTAGAGTACTCAATGTCAAAGTAGAGATTAATAACATTTTTATTTTGGTCATGTCAATTCCTTGCACCTCAAGAGCTTCGCCGGTGTACTCATAGGATCATCAGGCAAGTTATGTGTGCGCGCACAAACACACACACACATCACATGAATACCTATTTCTTTACTACCCACAAGGGGCTAAACACAGAGAGGGCAAACAAGGACAGACAAACGGATTAAGTCGACTATATCGACCCCAGTGCGTAACTGTTACTTATTTAATCGACCCCGAAAGGATGAAAGGCAAAGTCGACCTCGGCGGAATTTGAAGTCAGAACTCAGAACGTAGCGGCAGACGAAATATCGCTCAGCATTTCGCCCGGCGTGCTAACGTTTCTGCCAGCTCACCGCCTTAATCACTTGAATACCTTTGCATATATAATAATAAGCAGAAAGAGGTCGCGTCTAGACCTGTCCACTAACTCCTCACTGAATCAATACCACGCTCAACCTACTATCAATGACATGTTTATATGCAAAGCTCCCAAATATATCCTCTTAAAATAATTTAATGTTTTATTTAACACAGAATAAAGGCATATGGATAGTGTTGCACTCTTACTTGTTTCATTTATCAGGCTGTGGCCATGTTGTGGTACCATTTTGAAGACCTTTTGTCGATCATATCGATATTCTAGTATTTAAATATTTTAAGTCTGGTATTCATTTTACCGATCACTAATTACTTAACTATTAAATTAAACAAATGCAACGTTTCTCGAGCAGCGAAGGTGGATTTAGCGAATGGTTCTCAGAGAAACAGGAATAAATTTCAAATGTATTTTGTTACTATATTTCTAGTTAGTTTCTTTGCGAGTTTCTTTTACTGTTAACTTCGTTGTTAGGAAAGCGATTCAGAGACATTGAAAAAATGTCAGGCAACGAACAATAGTAAAAAGGAAAAGCAAGGACATTGAATAATTTAATAATATTGTTTAATAATAATGTCGAAGTTGAAAATCCTTTCATAGCACAACAACGATATGTAAAGTAGGACTACACATAAGCTTGAATATTAACCAATGAAAAAGATATAAGGAACTGAAAATGCTATGGTCAAATTGCAAGGCAAAACTATGAAGAGAGTAAAGTAAATCATCTCTAGCTTCTAATATAGATGATTGGTGTTGTATACGACTTAGTATTGAACAGATGGTATAGGAAACCAACGCAGAATTCTCCACAGAGTATTTCTACTTAAAATATTAACGAAATATTATTGAGTGTATTGAAAATTGTTGATGGATTCAAAGGCACTAACTATTTTATGGTCAGTGAAAAATTCACTCCAAAAAGTACACGAATAAACTAGGGACATTCTACGTTGCTAGAAAGAGTAGCCAATTTTATCTCGTTTTAAAAAAGTGACATTAAATATAATATCTAAATACAGGCGGTTTGAATGCGTTTCATTGCATCTCTAGGGATAAACATAAGCAATAACAATAAAAACCGAGCACAATTGCGTATTTCTGAATGTTTACTTGATTTAAGATGTAAAAGCTTAGAACATCAACAAAGAAATAGAGAAAACTTGGACTCTTTCCAAATAAGTATTTTAGTAACGTTTTATGTGAGATGAGACAGATCAAAAGCAACTAAGTTATTTGATATATGTTTGTTCAACCCACAGTATCATCCATTATCATGGAAATATGATGAAATATTCAGGTTGTTGTCTAACACAAGGTCAATCCTGATCAAGTAGATCTACGACGAAAAGCATCCTAGCTTTGACCATCCCGTCATTATGCATTTCATTATTG
This sequence comes from Octopus sinensis, assembly GCF_006345805.1. Lineage (NCBI taxonomy): Eukaryota > Metazoa > Mollusca > Cephalopoda > Octopoda > Octopodidae > Octopus > Octopus sinensis. Next base: position 8,362 of record NW_021824176.1, on the reverse strand, counting down.
TTTAATGTTTCGTTCCTGTTTTAAGATATGATGTGACTTGAGGTAATTTGGTTAATATTTCTAATAGATCAAGCGACTCTGTAGAGGCTCCCTTGTTTGCTCGTGGGAAACATTTGAATTTAGAAAAATTGGATATCCCAATAAATATTTGAAACAAAGACTTTTACAGGGAAACAAAACATGAGGTGATCCAGTTGACAAACGGGCTAAAAGAAATGAAAGTAACTAAAAAAAGAAAGATAGATCATAGTTTTGTTCCTGAGTGGTTATACCGATAAAGATGCGCAATGTTGAATCTCATTTGTAAATATCAAACACAATTCCTTGAATAAATACTTTAAGAATTGATTGATTCTATTTTATAAGTTTATACTCAATAACAGCAACGAACAGATTTTTTGTAGATCTGATTGTTAAGATCAACATGTTAACTTTTGTTGCGTGGTCTTAACTGATATTAGAGTTAAAGGTAGCTGAAATGTTTCCTATTCATTCCAAGGTACTTTTGATCGTTTTAATTTTCAAGCTAGAAGGCTGATGTGATTTTTATTATTTAGTCTAAGAAGGGCAACGAGCTGGCAGAATCGTTACCGCATCGAGCATAAGACTTAACGGCATTTCGTCCGTCTTTACGTTCTGGGTTCGAATTCCGCCAACCGAAGTTGACTTTACCTTTCATTTTTTTCGGGGTCGATAAAATAATACCAGTTGAGTATTGGGTCGATGTAATTGACTATTCCCTTTCCCCAAATTTTCAGGCCTTGTGCCTATAGTAAAAAGGATTATTTAGTCTAAGGAGGCGGTGAACTGGCAGAATCATTGGTGCATCGTATAAAATGCTTTGTGGTATTTCTTCCACCTCTTAACGTTCTGTGTTCAAATCCCGCCGAGACTGACTGCTTTTTTTTTTTTTATCCTTTTGTGATTCATAAAATAACTACCAGTTGAGCACAGGGGCTGATGTAATCGACTTGTTCCCTTTACCTAAAATTACTAGCCGAGTGCCAAAATTTGAAACCGTTATTAGGTTCCAAGAAAGTAAGTAACCGTGACTCCTGAGAATCTTTATAGAAGTGACAACAGTTTATAATGACCTCTCGAATCTTTAGTCCAACATAGTAGGAAATAGGCAGTAACGGAATTCCACAATGTTATTGTCATGTTGAAGAAAAATTTGTGACGTATTTTGTTTGGGGTCTGAGGAGGAGACATCTGAGGCAATGAGAGGAGAGCGGGCATGAATATCGAGTTTGGTTAAACAGGAGTTGTACAGTTTATTATTGCTTTAGACGCGGAAAATAGCTGGAGAGACTGAAGGAGTACACAATGCGTAGATTGGCTAGTGGTTTAGTGTATAGGGAATCGAAAGCTGTCTGGTGCCTGTTTTCAGGATGTAATATTGCGTGGTTGTCTTTGCAAGAACTATTGGGTTGTTAGGAAAGTTCGTTCAGATTTTTAAAGGAAAGAAAAAGGTCAATAAATACTTGCAGTAACATTTTTAATCAACCGAATATGAACCATTTTGTTGCACAATGTTTCTCCATCTTTCCTTTACCTTGAAAATACCCTCTTCCCAGAAATGAGGTGGTTTCATGGCAAAGAATTCATCAAGGTATCTTTTTACGTCATTCAAGGAATTGAAATTTTTACCATTAAGACTATTCTGCAGAGACCTGTATAAGTGGAAATCCGAAGGAGCAATATCTGGTGAATTTGAAGGGTGGGGTAACACATCCCAGCCGAGCTGCAGCAATTTTTGTCTGGTTCCCAAAGGATCAAGCGCCGGAAAGTAATTTTCTTATCTTCCAGTTTAAAGGGTTACAGAATTAACACAGATTATAGGAACATAAACCTTCTTCCACAAAAAGATAGCTTAAACTGTGTTCTAAATGGAGGTGTAGTCAAAACCTATTTTATAGACTCAACCATGTTCTAAAATAAGTCGAGAGGTAAGCTACTATAAATCGGCACGAACTTTCCGGACAACCCAATAGTTTAAAGAATCAATTCGTTAGTGTCAGATGAATGAAAACATGAGAATTGAAAACGATTTGTCAAGAAGGTAAAATAGACATAAAGTTCAAGTAACTTTTTTTTTTGTTATCTAGGTTGTGAACGTGAATTGGCAAAATAATAATTATCAATAAAACTAGGCTTCAAAACAGAATAATATATACATGTAACTATAAGGAAGGTTTAGAGAAAGTCATTTATGATTCTTTATCAACTACATTAAGTCAAATGAATTGATATAGATCAGCCCTTGTGCTCAACTGTGAATTGAATGTAGCAGCCAGAAATCAAAACCAGGTTAACATTGAGCATCGACATGTTAAAATTCACTTATTGGCTCCCCCAAAATGAGAGAAAACATATTAATTACTAAGGATGAAGCACGGAGTGCTGGACTAAAGATCACTGAGAAGTTTAGTTACACCCAGTTCGATAAAATAAGTGCCACATAAAGTACTGGGTTTCACCTAAAGCCCCTAACGGTGGTGATCAAACATAGCTGCAGTCCCCTTCCTGAATCACATAAAAGAACAAAAAATATCAATGGATAACTAATCTTCCTCAGTCATCCTTCATTGTACAAAATAATTAAAATTCACGGTTGGCTTGTATGCCTGTCTGGTCTGGTCTGGTTTAATGAATCCAGAGGTGGCTGATGAAGCTTCTCTATGACAGAATTGCCCTGTTACACGTAGGGCACGAATGGGAGGTGTGACACTAGGGTTAATGGATCACAATATATATATATATATTATATATATATATATATATATATATATATATATATATATATATATATATATATATATATATATATATATATATATATAAGTTGTATTTTAAATTAAAAATTTAGGTAGGAGACTTTAAGATGTAGTATCCAGACCTTGTTATAGGAATGTCCCTAGTATGTCAGCAGAGCGCGTTGAGTGCTCCCTAGGGAGCAGTGAAGATGTGAGGCGAAACGACCGTCGTCCAAAATAAAGCTTCCAATACACTCTGTTAATCTTTTAGAATACACACACACACACACACACACACACACAAAGACACACACATATACGCATATATATACGGAGAAAAAACAAGAAAAAGCAACACGAAGATGTGGTGCATCCAAAGTATCAAAGTATCTCAGGTAAGAAAAGGATGTTTTACGTTTCGAGCAATGCTCTTCTTCAGAAACAGGAGACAAAGGAAAATCCAAGAGAAAAGGAAACCAAGAAAAAAGTCGCCAAAAATCCACATGTATACGCACAGACATAAACATGTGTGTGTGTGAATGTGTATGTATCCACGTATGTATATACATGTGTGTGTTCGTGTATGTGTGTGTTGGCTTCTCATTGGTAATGCTTTTCGCTCTCTCTCTTTCTCTCTCTTTATATGTATATATATATATATATATATATATATATTATATATATATATATATAATATATATATATATATATACCGGAGTAAACACATAAATGTGAAACAAGGTGGAAAAAAGAGTACTCAAATACCAGTGGTAGAGTAATATGCTTTATTTTAAGCAGCAGAAAATTCAACAAAATCTGTTACTCTGAGTTTCTCGTTGCCGTTCATCAGACAGTTTTTGCTAGAATGGAACCGATATATCAATTCAATCTAGACTCTTACAAACGCTACACCTTTAAAAAAAATGGACTTGTTTGATTGGCCCTTTAGAAAAAACGGTCAATCTTCGAGCGTTGTATACTTGTCTCCATATATGTCAATAATGCCGTTACACAGCTTGTATACATAATTTTTTCTTATTTCGTTTTTTTCCCCACCCCTCCTTTTTCTTTTTTCCTTCCCCCTTCTTCGTTCCTTTTTCTCTCTCTTCCTTTCTTTCGTTTTTTTTCTCCAACTGATACTGATGCAACTTTACGTCCCCCTAACTCAGTATATGAGAATCGCTACATAGATGATTTTAACTTGCGTGCGAGATGGATGCGTGCGAGATGGATTGCGTGCGAGATGGATTGCGTGCGAGATGGATTGCGTGCGAGATGGATTGCGTGCATATATGTACGCATGCATTTATGTGTATATTTTAGATTTATATTTATACGTCTGTATATGTATGGCGTTTGCACGCAACCTTCTGTGTATGTTGATATATATATGTACACTTTAATATAAATATGTATTGCAGTGTAATATTTATAATAGGTTTTAATTTCTATGCTTTAATTATGCTTTCTTCATTAACGTCAATATGTATTTTATTCAATGTAAAGTTTTTTCCTCGAATTTTATAATTTTTATAAGTTTTTATATATATATACATATATTTTTGACCTTTTTGTTTATCGCTCGAAGATTGACCGTTTTTTCTAAAGGGCCAATCAAACAAGTCCATTTTTATTTATTTTTTTTTAAAGGTGTAGCGTTTGTAAGAGTCTAGATTGAATTGATATATCGGTTCCATTCTAGCAAAAACTCTCTGATGAACGGCAACGAGAAACTCAGAGTAACAGATTTTGTTGAATTTTCTGCTGCTTAAAATAAAGTATATATATATATATATATATATACACACATATATATGTTTAGAGAGAGAGCGCGAAAAGCATTACCAATGAGAACCCAACACACACACACACACTCACACATATATATTTACATACGCAGACACATACGTACACACGTTCACACACACATATGTGTGTGTCTGTGTGTATACACACATACCCTTTTTTGTGGACGTATATAAACATATATATGCATTTATATATTTACATGTAAGGGTATATGTTGGTACCGACACATACACGTGTGTTCTTAGTCATATGGGTAAGAGATGTTTGCAAATCATAAAACGGAATCTGTTTGACGGTGGAGTGTGTGTATACTTGACTTCAAGAGTCGCTGTCGACTTACAAGATGTTTCAACTGGAGATCTGCAGGACTATCTTCAGATCCTTCAAATGAGAGTATAAACTGTTTATACTCTGAAGAATTTGAAGATAGTTCTGATCTCCAGATGAAACATCATGCGATCTGAAACTCTTGAACATACAAGCACACAAACAGATAAACATTCATATGAGTATATGCATGTGTGTGTGTTTGTGTGTTTGTATATATATATATATATATATATATATAATATATATTATATATATATATGGACATATATATATATATATATATTATATATATATATATATATATATAGACATATACTGATTTTTATATGAATTTACATGCTCAGACACACTCTTACATGCACTCATATATTTAACATACATGAATATATATGCAGGCATACACTCACACACACACACACACACACACACACACACACACACACACGCACGCACTCCTCTCTCTCTCTCTCTCTCACACACATATATATATACACATACATATGTGATGTATGTATGTCAGTAGAAAATGGCGTGGTTGTGTCTGTTAATAAAGTGACAATAAAAATCTCTTACTCAGACATAAATCACTAGGAGTTAAGGGTGTATTACTCCTTAAAAATAATCTGGGTGGAAATGTATTTGATAAGACATTTTTTGAGAGAGAAAGAAAGAGACAGAAGAGAGAGAGAGAGAGCGAAGAATTGGATGGGAACACTATCCACTTACCTCTCCTCCTTATCATCTTCATCTTCCCTCCAATTCTTGTATCATCTTCCGCATTCATTTTTTCTCGCATCCTCCTTCACTTTTTCCCCATACCTCATACCACATCTTTCTCTCGTTCGCATTATTTCTCTAACCCTTTCTCTCCCTATTTCTCTCTCCCTTTCTCTTTCTTCTCTTTCCCTTTCCCTTTCTTCTTCTTTCTTTCTTTCTTTCTTTCTTTCTTTCTTTCTTTCTTTCTTTCTTTCTTTCTTTCTTTCTTTCTTTCTTTCTTTCTTTCTTTCTTATTCTTCCTCTCTATGTCAGTCTGTTTTAATGTTTCTCTTATCTCACCCTCACATACCCGGTCTCTATCATTCTTTTCCTTCTTTCTCCATTTATTAATATTTTTTCTTCTTCCTGCCTGTCTCATTCCTCTCTCTCTCTCTCTCCTCACTTTTCTTGTATACCTCTCTCTCTCTCTCTCTCTCCCTTTTGTTTCTCTATTCCTTAAGTCAAATCTTCTTTGCTCCTACGGCTTCTCCTACAATGCCCCACGATTCCCCACCCCCTATCCACCATAATTACACCCCCACACACACACACGCACACACACACACGCACACACACACACATACACACACGCACATGCTAAAGAGTATTTTGACCTACACTTCTGAATACTCTTATACAACAGCATTCCACTTTGCGATCCCCTCTTTTCGTGTTTTATTCTCGTTCACTTTTCGTCTCTTTTTATTCCTTATTTTCTTTTTATGCTTTGTTACTTTTATATTTTTCTCTCTTTCTTTCTTCCCTTCTTTCCGTCTTTATTTTTTTTTGTTTTGAATCTTCTATCCTTTATCCCCACCCCCACCTTTTTTTTTCACTTTTCTATCGTTTCATTTTCTACTTTCTGATTTTTCACCAAATTCTTATTTTTCTTCTTTCTTTATTTCATTTTTTTTCTTAAAATTGTTTTTCTTTGTCATATTCTTATTCTTTCCGTCTCCTCCTCCATCTCCGTTATTGCCACCTTCACCACCACCACGCCCCCCCCCCCCATCATCATCATCATCTTATCTTTCCCTGAAAACAATCTATACCCTAACAAAGAAAACTGCTTAGTGATTAGTTAGAATTATGTAATTGTTAGCAAACAGAAAACAATTGTTAAAGCCTGAAATATGTAGAAAATTCTTATAAATTTAAATTTAAATATATGTATTTTTATTATTGAAGATTCAAGCAAACGTTTACATAACTTACCTTTATTCATTGCAATATGTCTCTCTCTCTCTCTCTCTCTCTCTCTCTCTATTTCGAACAACTCTCTCTCTCTTTCGACCACTCTCTCTCTCTCTCTTTCGACCAACTCCCCACTCTCTCTCTCCCTCTTTCTTGCTCACTCCCTACCGCACTATTCAATTGTTTACATTGATATATATCCCTACAACAAGACATTGTTCCCTGTGACTTTTGACTGTTTCTCAAGCTGAAGAAAAATCTCAAAAGCAGTCGATTTGAAGAAGGTGAAAGAAACTGTGATACGAGTCGCCGACAGCTTCACCTTGGAGGACTTCCATGGGGCCTTCACGTGCAACACGTGCATTGAGGTCAGAGGATCCTACTTTGAAGGAGATTATGGTTTTGTACTTCTTCGAAATTAATAATTGTCTCTTATGGACTTCTAGAATGCACCTCGTATATATACATACATACATACATACATACATACTTACAATGTATGTATGTATTAATTATATACTGTTTATTTATTATTATGTACTTTATTGTGATCTAGGTAAATGTTTTATCATATATTTTTTTTTCTATATGGTATGATTTACGGCTATCATTGTTTGAATTACATAATAGTGGTTTTTCTCTAATTTACATATATATATAATATATCTATCTGCCGTGTATGTGTGTAACCTGGGCATGAAATTATACTACATTCTGTGGTGAGGATTCAGTTCGGCAGTTCTGGAGTTATGGGGAGCATGAAGTAATTACTCCTAGATCTGTTCTGACTCGGAATAGTAGACTCTGTTAGGATCCCGTCTACGGATTAAATAAATTTCGCGGAGGTAAAGGAGGCTCCTTTTGTTTTTTCGGTAAAACAGGTGGGGAGCAGCTCTTCAAGGAGAAAGATATTCTTACATAAAACTTGAAGTCAAAATAGTACTAGTCATCTGCGATATTTGTCACTGGAACTTACTATGACAACCGAGAGAGCAGCAAAAGTGTTGTATAGTTATTGTGGACTTAATTACAATGAAGTTCGGATCTTTCTCTATCATTTCATTTCCTGATCCATTTTGTATCGTATAAAGTCCTATGGCGATGGATGATTGGGGAAAAGTCCACACATATGCAAGGATGAAAGTAAAACAGCACAATCAAGCTGATTATGAGACGGCTGTCATCTGACAATCTGACAAAGCCAGGCGATCATCAATCATGTATGTATCAGAGATAAATTGAAAAAAAGAAAGACAGGAGAGAGAGAGAGAGAAAGAGAGTGAGAAGGAGAGGATCAGTCCAGTGCTGGATATGTTATTGCCTTCAAAGCATGAAAGGTAAAATGACCCTTAGTGTGTTTTGAACTCAGATTTCAACATACCGTACATATAACACATACATACATATACATGCATACATACATAAATACATCATAAATACATACATACATATCCATACATACATATATATATATATATATCGTTTTTTTGTGAATTCTCCCTATATATATATATATA
>NW_021824175.1:10000-19929 GCF_006345805.1 Octopus sinensis | reverse complement strand
ATACACACACACACGCATATGTATATATATATACACATAAGTACATACATATATATACATATAGGTTCCCTCTCGCTCAACCCTGTCTTGTCGCTTTAACTGTCCTTCTTTTTCTATCTCTTTCACCAACACAGTATCTCTTTCTTGCATTTATCTTTACCTATCTCTGTCTATCTATCTATCTATCTATCTATCTATCTATCTATCTATCTATCTATCTATCTATCTATCTGTCTGTCTGTCTGTCTGTCTGTCTGTCTGTCTATCTATCTATCTATCTATCTATCTATCTGTCTGTCTGTCTATCTATCTATCTATCTATCTATCTATCTATCTATCTATCTATCTATCTATCTATCTATCTACCTATCTATCTATCTATCTATCTATCTATTTATCTGTCTTGTCTGACTGTCTGTATATGTATCTATTCATCTATCTCTTTCCCACCCTCTATATTTCTCTCTCCCCTTCTCTCTCTTTGTCTCTTTCTCTCTTTCCCTCACTCTCGGTGTATATGCACGCACACACACACACATACACACAAACACACACACATATATATATATATATATATATATATATATATATATACAAATATGTATATGTATGTGTGTATGTCTATCCATTAATCTGTGTTTCACTCTAGTTGTCAATCTCTCTATTTTCTTCCTATTTCTAATCCCTTCCTTATTCCCCTTTTCCTTCTATGTCTCCCTTCCACACTTTCACACATACACACACACACAATCTGTTACTAATTCATTTTATGCAGTTGTATCCACGACACACCAACACACACACACACACTAACGTGTATATGCTTGTCTGTTTGCGCGTGTGTGTGTGTATGCATGTGTGTATGTATTGTAATTTTTTTTCAAAATATGTTTCTAAGTTCCTATACACACATATATTTCGCTTGTGTGATTTAGTATTTTTTAATGCTACATCATGTATCAAACTATTCGTTATCCTTCTTTAATAAAGTTTTGCAACTTCGCACTTATTGTCTGACATCGAATTTTTACTTCAGAATCTCAAATGAATGAAAATATAATATCTAATACATTTGTGTATGTGTGTGTGTGTATGCTTGTGTGTTTGTGTGTGTGTGTGTGCTTGTGTGCATATGTGTGTGTGTGTGTGTCTTTTAAATTATGATGTGTGTGTCGAATAAGTAGGCGTATGAGTACATGTACTAAGGTTTGTATTCACACTATCGTTTAATCGATGTGTGTTAGTGATAGATGAGCTTACGCGTGTGTATCTATGTGTACATGGGTATGCGCGTGTGCGCGGGTTTGTGCGTGTGCGCGGATTTGTGCGTGTGCGTGAGTGCTTGTGTTAGAAGGAGGAAGAGATTGAAGGAAGAAACGAAAGAAGGTAGCAGTCAATACATTTAGGAGAGGTTACAGAAGCTGAGTCAAACTGCTATTATACACACACACACACACATACAAATATTCATACATACATGCATACATACACGCATTTATACATACATATATACATACATACACACACACACACATACACACACATATTCGTTCGTTAAACATTTGGGATGATCGTAACTGTTTGACAAATGGTCACATGAAACTCTAAGTAAAATTTTGTGAAGTTTTTCGGCTTTAATATTTATATATATATATATATCCCCGTAATCACTGTGACCAACCAGGCTATCAGATGTTGCTACACATCGCTTGTCACAGTGCGTTTCGCATTGTTTTAGCCTTTAAATGACGCCACCCCGCTGGCTAAGCGAGCAGGCCAAACATACAACATATCATATATACAATATATATATATATATATATATAATATATATATATATATATATATATATATAAATATATGTGTATGTATGTATATATATATGTGTGTGTATGTGTATAAGGAAAGAGGGAGAGGAGGGGGAAAAAGAGAGGGAAAAAGAGAGATCACATGGATACTTATGCGGAACCAGGAAAAGTAGGTGTAAATGTATAGGATAGTAAAATAGAATAATGGGTATAACGTCTGCTGTGTTCATTTGTATTATGAAGGAAATTTGCACTTGTTACATATATCGATATTTGATGTTCAATATACTCGATGTTTCCTCTCTCCGGATGCAATCTAAACTCAGGAGGTTATAAGTAATGACAATATCAAAGAATTAGTTAATTTTTAGTCGGCATGTAGTGACTAATTCGTTTCTTCTACGCTGGATATAAAACAAACTGTTTGAGTTATAAACCGGCTTCATATACTATACAACGTTTGTTCCTTATTAAGGGATACATTTGCTTGATAACAACATGTTGGAATATTTTTTATCAAATCAGTTCTTGTTAGAGTTTAATCCTACGCTTCTGTTTTGCGAAATGCTGTGATTTCTTCCACCACAGTCATATGTGATTTTGTAGTTCGCCGTTGCCTGCATAGCTGTGTGGTCAAGAAGTTCGTTTCGCAATTAAATGGCTGTTCTGAGTTCGATCCACGTTGAGGGAGCGTATATTCTATTGTAGCTTAGGGAGATTACTAATAAAGAGTGTTGACTTTAATGTTTTAAGATGTTTATTAATAACCTGGGTTTTTTTCCCATTTGTTTTTCACATAAAGCACTCTCACCTTTGCCATTAACACCATCACCACCACCACAACCAAAACCACCACCGCCAACACCATCATCATTGTCTCACCATCAACTCTCACCCCTATACTCACTGCCAGGATTCTCATTCATGTTTCACTACTACCCTCACCCGGTCCACTACCCCTGCCAAAAACATCACCAGCACCAGCACCACCACCACCATCATTCTCTCACTTCTACTTGCACGTCCATGACGACTACCAATACAACCACCACACCCACAATCACAACGACTACTAGCACCATTACCAACACCGCCGCCGCCACCACTACCACCACCACCACCACCGACACAATAATGTCATCATTTCAATATAGCTGTATACCCGCCAATCCAACCGTTTTCACCCAACCTCGTGCTTATTCATCTCCCCCATTTCTACCTCCACCTCCACCACTACCATTACCTATTTCTTTATTACCCACAAGGGGCTAAACATAGAGAGGACAAAGAAGGACAGAGATAGGTATTAAGTCGAATACATCGACCCCAGTGCGTAACTGGTACTTATTTAATCGACCCCGAAAGGATAAAAGGCAAAGTCGACCATGGTGGAATTTGAACTCACAACGTAACGGCAGACGAAATACCGCTAAGCATTTCGCCCGGCGCGCTAACGTTTCTGCCAGCTCGCATTTATTTTATTTCTGTATATTATCATGACTTACACCCCCTCCCCTACTAACACCACCATCCACCCGACCCCCTACTGCCACGACTGAAACAAATAAAAGGATGAAAAAATACGGCATGATTTGAGCACGATCTGTGCATGTCCAGATCTGGCAACTGAGGATTTTAGGTTAAATTCTAAACCTCACTACAGTTTCAATTAATTTTTAAAAGAATGAAGATTTTAATAAAATGATTTGATCATACGTGGCGGGTGCTGAAAAGTTCCTGGCTTTAAGGAAATCACGATGGTTCCGGTCAAATGCACAACCATCCGAGTTCTTTTACTGGGTTTTATAACACTGAAGGACCACTGCAATATGTGTGTGAATCTGAGAGGGGAATATGTTGAATAAATTCATAATTAGCTGATCCTCCTCTATTTTCTGTTACAGAAAGCCAGGAACATTTCAGCCCCCCCCCCAGTCATCATCATCATCATCGTTTAATGTCCGCTTTCCATGCTAGCATGGGTTGGATGATTTGACTGAGGACTGGCGAACCAGAAGGCTGCACCAGGCTCCAATCTAGATCTAGCAGAGTTTCTACAGCTGGATGCCCTTCCTAACGCCAACCACTCCGAGAGTGTAGTGGGTGCTTTATATACGTATATATACAAAGGGGTGCCGAAAAGTTTCTGGCTTCAAGGATATCATGAAAGATTTGGTTGGAGGCCCAACCTTCCAAGTTCTTCTACAGGGCTTAGAAAAACTGAAGGACTGCTGCAATATGTAATTAAATAGGTTTTGGAACATAAACTCACATAAAGTTTTAAAGAAAGGTTTTAATTTAGATCACATTAATAAAGGAAGAGTTTGTATAATAGAACCAACGGCGGTCTGAGCTGGGTTGGTATCAGAATGGTTAAAGTATTAATATTTAATGATCTGCAGAGGTATACTAAAGAAATAAAACGTTTTATGTACACACTAACCCAATTTGTGCAACCAGGATTATGATGTTTGGACAATGGTTCTGCTGCCTCCTTCACAAAATTATAAAACCCCATACTGTCTACAGCAGTGCTTTTCAACCTTTTTGCTGGAGCGGAACCCCAAGAAAACATTTCACTGGCTCGAGGAATCCCTGTGCAATAATTTAATTGTCTTATGCACACATATCTGCACAGGAGACTTAAAAATTACTGTCGATTTTAGCATTTTTGTAACTTCTTGCGGAACCCCTGGACTGTACTGGCAGAACCCTAAGGTTCCGCGGAACCCTGGCCTAACCGCCCTCGAATCATACTTTACTGTCTTACAATAAGAATACACAGGAGAATGGAGTACTGGATGTACAAAAAGACTTGATGTCTATTGTTGGAGTACTATTTATTATAGGTCTGTTTGAAGGTCGACCGAGGGTTAAATGATAACGACAGCGACGCCGCCGACATCATTAAGAACAACTACATTAAAACACCCGTCGTCTGATACATCACCATACCATCCCCTGCCATCACTACAGCTAGCACCACCACCACCACTACCACCACCAATCCCAGCACCACTTCCACCATTACTGCAAACACCTACACCACTACCAACAACAACCCATACCACCGCTACCATCTTTACCATATCCAAAACCACCATCGTTATCACAACCACCATTACCACCACCACCACTACTACTACTACTACTACTCCTACTATTACTACTACTACTGCTACTACTACTCCTACTCCTACTACTAACTACTACTACTACTACTACTACTACTACTACTACTACTACTACCATCGTTACTACTATTGCTTTCTTTATCGCCACCACCAATACAACCACCACTGCCGCAGTCACAACCACCATCGCCACCAGCATAACCACCTCTACCACTATCCCCACCACACCACTGTTATCACCACTCACGCTACTACCACCAACACTGCAACAAAAAAACCCATCACAACCATTATTAGCACTTCCACCACTGCCACCGTTACCACTACCACTAGCACCAACACACTGTGGATCTGGGCGATTCACATAATTTTCATATAATTTCATCTCTGCCACTTCTTTCACTACTATCGCCAACTCCAGCACCACTCTCATCATTACCATCGCTGTGTTAATCCATCTATGCACGACCAGCTTTAGCAATGCCACTACGATGGTCACCACCACTAACACCCTACGAAAGCCTCTATGTACCACCGATTTTTGCCACCAGCACCACCAACACTACCAATATCGGATTCTTTACTACCCACAATCGGCTAAACACAGGGAGGACAAACAAGGACAGACAAACGGATTAAGTCGATTATAACGAACCAGTGCGTAACTGGTAATTATTTAATCGACCCCGAAAGGATGAAAGGCAAAGTCGACCTCGGCGGAATTTGAACTCAGAACGTAACGACAGATGAAATACTGCTAAGCATTTCGCCCGGCGTTCTAACGTTTCTGCCAGCTCGCCGCCAATATCACCACCATTATGATCTCAAGCCATCTTTGTATCAGTAGCAGTTTCTTCACCACTAGATCCACTGCTACCACCACCACCACCACCACCACCACCATCGTCACTATTATGTTACCACCATTATTTCTTCCAGTTGCATCTGCTTGTCTGTTGCCCCCACCATATTTGATGAGAAAAGCAACAGGGGCGGCCCTTAATTGTCTTCAACCATACTAGGGGTAAATACTAGTCCTCTTCCAAAAATGAAACCTCACTCTGTGAAAAGCTGAAGGACACGTTCGACAGTATAACCTTAGAGATATACAAATAGTCGGGATGGTCACGACTGGAACGCCTTCCGTAGCAAATCTTCAGGGATACAGGCTAAATAATATAAACGCCAAAGGGATGGTAGCTTGACATGTTAGAAGAAGTTTCCATCAAAATCATGTCCTTCCAACTCAAATAAGGAAGGTCACATTGAAATATTTTGACCTAAATAACACGAGAAAGACGGCAATGTCATGACTGGACTACTTTGATCATGGTCTGCTCAGGTTGACCTGGGGCTAACCGATACAAACAAGCAACTACATCAGCAACATGAACACCAATATTACTAGCAGCAACTACATCAGTACCAACACCACTACAACACCTCTTACACCAGCACCACCACCACCACTATCAACAGCAACAAAAATAGTAACAACGATGTCATGAGCCAATGAGGGAGTTTCAATTTTTACTGCTCTGTCAAGGAGGGAAGGGACGTTCTCATGGGTGGTTTTTTAGGGCCCCCATGACTGGTGGGAGGAAGGGAGACAGTTACCCTTAAACTGGGACCAAACCCCAAATGCTTGCAACAAGCTGACTCCACTAAGGACACCCAAGATCCCTTTGGTGGGAAGAACCCATCATCATCATCATCATTAAACCCTGTAGATATCTGTCTCAAGTTCGAGGGCTCATGGGGCCAATTACCGGGTTTCCATAGTTTATAAATGATCGCGATCACAATACTTCACCCCCATCTTACCACCAGTCCGTTTCAGAGTTATATTCTTTACAAGTGAGTGAAATGGAGTAACGTGAAATGATGTACTTTGCTCAAGAACAAACTGTACCACCAAGTCTGGAAATTGAAAACACAATCTTGCGATTGTAAGTAACCACCTGTCCACGCGCCGGTATGAAACCGAGAGACGGATTACGTCAACCCCTAATAAATTCAGAATACAAAGAGTTGGAGTAAATACTTCAAGGAATCGCTTACTACGCTTTTGCAATAGTGTCAATCTATAACCTTGGACTTTACCGAAAAGAATAAAGGTCGATGTTGGCCAAGACAGTATTTGAACTCATGAAATTGAGAACACAGTTGGATAATGTGGTTCTGATTTCGAAATAAAACGTTCTAGTAGTTAGTTCTTTTAATCTATCACTCTGGACCTTATCCCAAAAAGATAAAGGGCGAGTTGGTATTTTAACTTACGACAACGAGAACCAAGATAAATGCCGCAGCATATTTTGTCCTTCGCTCTAACGAATTTGTCATTCGAGTTGCTACAAATAGCAAACAGACCTTGTTGGAATCATACTCTACAGGCTGAAATGAACAAGAAAAAATGCGTTGAACAATGCAGTCCCTAATATTACTTGGAACTTAAAAAACCGCCTTAAACTTTATGATAGAAAAGGATTTCTTTTAAGAATTTTTACTCCACATTCCCCTCTTGCTCCCTTATTTTTTATTGCCTTTTATTAACGTTAATAAACAACTAACACACCTTCTCAGTACCTAACGACACTCCTCTCTTTCTGTTTCTTTCTCTCTCTCTCTCTCTCTCTATCTCTCTCTCTCTATCTCTCTCTCTCTCTCTCTCTCTCTCTCTATCTATCTATCTATCTACATGTCTGTCTATCTATGTGTTAATTTTAATATAACAATATCTCAATGTGGTGAACCACCAGAATCGTTAGCATCCCGGGCAAAATGCTTAACGGCATTTCGTCCGTCTTCACGCGTTCAAATTCCGCTGAGGTCGACTATGCCTTTCATTCCTTTGGGGTCGATAAGATAAGTACAATTTGAACACTGTGGCCGATGCACTCAACTTAGCCCCTCCTCTAAATTGCTGGCCTTGTGCCAAAATCTAGAACCAATATTCCAATATACTACTTAACATTCCCTCATATAACTCATGACATAAAGCGATATAGATAAATACTGTAGAGTGTTTTGTCCGATGATTCCTACTCTATCTGCTATAAATAGGTACCATGACAAGGTACAGTTCTTTAAAACGAAACAAATGAAAATATTTGACGCATATCATATCATTATTATGTAAACTTCAATAATAACAATAATTTCTGCATTGGCCCAAGGACGTTTGGGGACAATGGGAAAAATATTATCGGAATATAAAAACAGTAGGGGTTTTCAAAGAAATAAAAACTAACAGTCATAGATATTAAATAAAATAACAAGGAAAGGTCACCTCTAACGGAGGCAGCTATCAGTGGGGTGGGGTGCAATGAATGAACGCCTCAGTTTCATGGTTATGATTACCCTGGATTACAGGCACCGTCTAAGAGCAGACCCTGTCATTCGAATCATGGTCACCGCTCGCCCCCAAATTCCAGGAAATTTTTAAAAAGGCAACAGCTGCTCTCCACTCTCTCCTTACTCCTCTACCCTACCTCCTTTCCATCCTCGCCTCCCCGTCCACCTCCTCTTATTCTCCAATCTCACCTTCGTTGCCACCCCTAAGGGGCTTGGTCGAAGGAAAAGGTGTTAGTTTTACTATTGTATCCACTAACGTGAGCAAATGTTCCAAATATGAAGGATTGTTACGGCGGAATATATCGAGTCCGTTACTGACTGGTACTTTATTTAAAGCTAATATTAGTACTTTATTGAAAGCTAATATTAGTACTTTATTGAAAGCTAATATTAGTACTTTATTGAAAGCTAATATTAGTAATACTAAAGAACTAAAGCAAAATTTACTTCTAAAGGCGAAGGTGATCATGGATTTGAAATGGTGCCTGTAGAATGAGAAAAGAATTCCAATTGTGTGACAAGTAACTGATTCACTTTCACTTTTAGGTGAACAGGTGGTTGAATAATTAGGGCATTTGGCTCACGATTGTAAGGCCGTGTGTTTGATACCCGGGAGGCGCATTGTGTTCTTGAGCAAGACACTTTATTTCATGTTGCTCCAGTACATTCAGCTGGCAAAAATGAGCAGTACCTGTATTTCAAAGAGCCAGCCTTGTCAAATTCTGTGTCACGCTGAATCTCCCTGAATACAACGTTAAAGGTACACGTGTCTGTAGAGTGCTCAACCACTTGCACATTAATTCAACGAGCAGGCTGTTCCGTTGATCGAATCAGCTAGAACATTCGTCGTCGTAACCAACGGAGTGCCAGCTTTTGTTCTTGTTGTTTTTATTGGAAGAATATTTCAATATTAAAATTGCAGTTCAACAACGAAGACGAAGGGAGGGAGCACGCTGATTGAGAGGAAGGAGTGGGTGATGAGGGAAGAGGGATAAGAGAATGGGAAGGGATCAAAGGAGGAAAAAAAGGACTGATTATTAAAAGGGATAACCAGCGTCAGTCCATACCTTTAGGCTTGCTAAATTTATTTTTTGTGCTTCATATCATACATGTAACTCTCAAGTTATATATCTATGGGTTTGTTTAGTTAAGTTTGCCTCACGTCAATATTTAATCATTCAATCAATTACCCAATGAATCACTCGATCAATCAATCAATCAATCAATCAATCAATCCCTATCTGTCTATTTAAGTTCACTATCACTATATCTTCTCTGTCAATCTACCTTTTACATCAATCAGACAATCTTTATAGCTATCTTTATACCTAGGTGGGTATGTAGGTAGGTAGGTAGGTAGGTAGGTAGGTAGGTAGGTAGAAGGTAGGTAGAAAAAAAGCTATCTGGCTTTCTACTTAGCTTTTTTCTACCTACCTACCTACTTACCTATCTACCTATCTACCTATCTATCCATCTATCCATCTATTTGTCTGCCTGGCTATTCGTCTGTCCGTCTAACTATTTATCTATCCAGCTATGCAGCATCCCATCCGCGTATCTGTATCTATTGATGTATGAATCTACCTGCCTTTCTATCTATCTATCTATCTATCAATGTATCTATCTATCTATC
>NW_021824175.1:0-5000 GCF_006345805.1 Octopus sinensis | reverse complement strand
CACCATATATATATACATATGTATATATATATATATTAAATATATAATAGATATATAATACATATACACACATATATATGTATCTAATATATATAGAAATATAGAGATATACACCAAATATATACATAACAGATATACATATATCTATCTATCAATATATATATATATATATATACATACATACATATTTGTTTCAGTCATTTGACTGTGGCTTGTCAAATCAATACTGTGTACAAAATTAACCGATTTTTCACTAGTTCCGGGCATCCTGCAACTCTGTGTATGTATTTAAGGAATAATTGATACATTATTTGCGGTGCAATGTTCAGTAAGCAAAAACGGAAACAAACAAACATTTCAAACATCACTATACGGATTTCAATAGTGATGTTTATCCCAAATACGAGTCCATTGCATAATTTAGGTTACATTTTGTAAATGTGTATCCTTACACAACCTCTCATTTCTTCAGATGATATTCAGCAGGATATTTTCTAAGCGATACCTCACCAAATGATCTGGTATTTTGTCAAAATGTTTGGTTGGGTATCTCCTGGAAAACATTGGAAGAAAATCACCTGAAAAAATGGGTGGTTATATAATAATGCACGTTCATGTAGTGTTGCCTAATAAGTTATGCGATGGACTTGTATTTGGAATAAACTGCGCTACTGAAACAAGTGTAGTGTTGCTTTGCAGTATTCATTCGCTTCCATTTCTGCGCGCGCGCGGCGTGTGTGTGTGTGTGTACACTCACACATACATACATACACACACACACTTAAACAATAACAACAAAACCAACTCGTTATGTCAGACATTCACAACTCTCCGTACCAACATTACCACCATTCCTCCGCCTTCATTAACACTTTGTCATTTATTTAAAACACATCTTAGCATTTTAAAACTGGTAACACATTCAGAACCCTGGGGTATCAGGTGTCTGTTTGATCAAAGCCGATTTGACGGGGGTCGGTAAGTCAGCCGGGACACGGTTGTGCAATCAGCAAGAAATAACAGCCAAATCTCTCTCAAATTACACTTCAGTTTCTCTAACAAAAAAAATGTAAGGATTCATACACTACGAGGGGGTAGTGAAAAGTTCCTGGCTTTGGGTAAAAGAAAATACAGGAGGATCAGCTAATTCTTCTATTCAACATATTCCCTTCTCATATTCACACACTTAATGTAGCGGTCCTTCAGTTTTTCTAAGCTCTGTAAAAGAACTTAGAAGGTTGGGCCTCAAACTAAGCCTTTCGCGATATCCTTAAAATCAAGAATTTTTGGGAACCCTTCGAATATAATTTAGTCATGGATATATACATAAGAGAGGCAAGATAGTCACGGCTGAAACACTATTGACCATCGTTCAGCTCGTCCAAAGTTTACTTGGGGGTTGATCACAATAACAACAGCAGCAACGTCAACTCCTACCATCACCGTAACGTCAATCACAACAACGTACCCAGGCCTCGTTTGAAACTTGTGAATAATAAGTTGCTGAACACTTTTGAGAAACGTTCTGTACGACATTTTACATTCTACTTCACTTCTGCCATTCTAGTCAATGGAGGAATAAATAAATAAATAAATAAATAAATAAATAAATAAATAAATAATTGGCGCATGCGTAGCAGTGAAGTTAAGAATTTCACTTCGCAACTATATGGTTTCTGGTTCAGTCACATTTGTCTGATACTTCTTAAGTATACGTATGTATTGTACACTGACTCCAAGCTGATCACAGCTCTGTGAGTGAATCTGAGAGTCGGAAACCACGAGGAAACCCGTCGTGTGTGTTCGCGTATGTGCGTGTGGTGTGTTTGTGTTTGTGTGTGATTTGTGTTTATACTGGTACCGCTTGGCAACCGTTGTTGGTTTATTTGCATTCTCGTAACATAACAGTTCTGCAAAAAAAAAAGGGAATAAATACCATACTTAAAATAAATGCTTGGGTCGATTTGTTCTATTAAATAATTCGAGGCGTGACGTAGCATGACCACCGTCCAATCACTGAATAAACGAATAAAACACACACACACACAACACACACACACACACACACACACACACACACACATACACACAAATCAATCACATATGTACCTGCTTTATATAAAAGTATCCTTAAGACAATTAGGAACATTATCTCCTCACAAATATTTCAATTGCCAATAACTGTATGGCTAAGTAGTTGTTATTTTCATATATTTAAATATTTTTTACGGAGGCAACATCAGTTAAAACACAGGTTTTATACTGCAATGATTAAAGAAGGCCAGTTATCCCTTTCCCCTTTCACTACCACCATCATCACCACCATCAAGCAAAATAATTGCTCTTGTTGTTATGTTGGCTTCTTATAAGATTAACAGTTAATCTTTTCCTCGGAGAGGGAAGTTAAAGAAAATGAAATAATTATATTTAATAAACAAGAGCACTCAGAAAGCGCAAACCTCCACCAAGGCAATACCAACGTTCTCTCAGCAATTAGCCAGAGAGGACTTTTAAAATGAGAATATCTGAAATAAACTCGAATGCTCTCACGAGAATACTAAAAATGAACCCGTCCGCTCTCAAAATTTAAGTAAAAAACACAGGGAAAATCATCCAGAATCCTTGTCTGGGACCAGATCGATCCCCCAAATCTAAGCAGTTCGTGTCAGTCTCAAGACCTCACATCCCTGAAAATTTCATCCGAATCCATCCAGCGGTTCTTGAGATATTTTGTCCACGAACAAACCAATACGACTGGAAACAATACCTCTGCCTTAGCGAAGGCGGAGGTAATAAAGCTATATTTTTAGCGATTGTTTTATAGGGCTGTGCAACACTTCTGCACTCATGTACTGTTCGTTATTCTTTTTCAATTACTTATGAGAGGATTGCTGAGCATAAGACTATCTAACAACGAGTCGAAAGCCTCGATTCGGATCGTTTTCGATTTGAAACAGCCATTTTACTTATTCCTTTACTTGTTTCAGTCATTTGACTGTGGCTATGCTGGAGCACCGCCTTGAGTCGAGCAAATCGAACCCAGGACTAATTTTTTGTAAGTCTAGTACTTATTTTATCGGTCTCGTTTGCCGAACCGCTAAGTTACGGGAACGTAAACACACCAGCATCGGTTGTCAAGCGATGTTGGCGGGACAAACAGGCACGCAAACATACACACGCACGCACACATATATATACATATATTCGACGGGCTTCTTTCGGTTTCTGTCTACCAAATCCACTCACAAGGCTTTGGTCGGCCCAAGGCTAAAGCAGAAGACACTTGCCCAAGGTGCCATGCAGTGGGACTGAACCCGGAGCCATGTGGTTGGTAAGCAAGCTACTTACCACACAGCCACTCCTACGCCTATATCTGCAGCATTAATAAACTTGGGAAATGCATAAACATCACAACGTCTTTCTTATTCCATCAAGATAACCATAACGCTTGTTCCTACGTAAGACATGACCTAATCAAGGAATAGTCTTTTTGTTTAGTTTTTTGTTATTTTGTTATTTTTTTTCCATTTTCGTGCAAATACTTGAAGTAGGATCTTATACATCGAGTTTACATCTCTGAATCCCTGAGTCTACTTGATTCCTGATCCTCTTATAGAAGATCTAAATACATGCACATCTTTAATACATCTGTTTCATACATATGGAGCCGCAACCGTCTTTTCCCAGGGGATTTTGTCGTTCATATTGCTCATGTCAACGGAACGCGTGGGATGTGATATTTGTGCTGTTAGTATAAGCCCTTGTGCAGCCTCATGCATTTACTGCACTGCTTGGCTTGGAAATTAGCTTAAACATCAGAGAAGAAGTAGCGGGTGTGTGCTGAAGTTGTAAGATGACAAGTGTGCAGCTACATCAGAAGAAAACACGCATGTCACGTCACATTAGCGCTACGTCATAGAGAGAGATTGTCAGTTGTGTGGGAGTAGACATTGAATAAGATGTATTACATAAAGAAATTAGAACAGTTAAGGGGGAAGGGAAGGATTTATAAGCACTAATGAAAGGAATACACAACTAGATGTTTTTCAATACCTTTGGTTAGTATTTTGCCATTTTCGTTTAACAGACTACCGAGGTAAACATTGCAACTACACCACTCATAGATCAATAGAAAATGTAATTACATTTCTTTTTGTCTTTCATCTTTTACTTGTTTTAGTCATGTGACTCTGGCCATGCAGGAGCACCGCCTTCAGTCGAACAAATCGACCCCAGGACTTATTCTTTGTAAGCCTAGTTAGTACTTATCGGCCTCTTTGGCCGAACCGCTAGCTTAGGGGAACGTAAACACACCAACATCGGGAACACAAAACAGACACACACACATACACACACATACTTACCTACATACATATATATATATATATATATATATATATATGTGTGTGTGTGTGTGTGTGTGTGTGTGTATAAAGGCGGTGAGCAGGCAGAAACGTTAGCACGCCGGGCGAAATGCTTTGCGGTATTTCGTCTGCCGCTACGTTCTGAGTTCAAATTCCGTCGAGGTCGACTTTGCCTTTCATCCTTTCGGGGTCAATAAATTAAGTACCAGTTACGCACTGGGGTAGATTCCAACACACATACTTACATAAATGCGCGCGTACACACACACATACATACATATACTCATACATATATGCATACATAGCAACATGTATACATTGAATTCGTGGTTTCAGTTTACTAATCATCCTTAGACACTAAGATGACGGCTAGTAAACCGTTTCTATGAATGCATGTGTAAGCATATGTACACATAGACACACACGCGCGCGCACACACTCACACACACATGCACACACACACACACACACACACATGCAGGCTGGGGCAAATTTTCGTCTCCCTCTGATATTTATTCTACTTTTAAGGTACCACATGCATAAGAGATGTTATTTAAGAATAAAATCCACAGTAACTGACCTATCGGCAATGTGTATAAATTAAGTATGATACGAAGATAGCTTTGAGTGGTGTGT
>NW_021824174.1:0-19579 GCF_006345805.1 Octopus sinensis | reverse complement strand
GTGTGTGTAATAGTATAATATACATGAAGGGATTGCACACAGTTGCCATCTACCAGATTCATTCACAAATTCATTTACAAAGTCCGGAACTATAGCAGGAGAAACTTGCCCCAAGGTGAAACGCAGTGGGACTGAACCCAAACCCCGTCTAACTTCCAGCCCAGTTTCTTAACCACACATCCATGCCTTCGCCATACCACTGAAGTTTCAAACGCCATAAACATCGTCTGATTATTTCTGTTTTCTCAAATTTTCACATTTCCTAATTTTTCATTTGTTTCCGCACCCTTGGCCCTTATCTTACATTGGTTTCAAAGTTTTGTGCTAGGCCAGCAATTTCGGAGCGGAGATAAGTTAATTACATCGATCCCAGTGCCCAACTGGTATGTATTTTATCGACTCCGAAAGGATGAGACACAAAATCGACCTCTTTGGAATTTGAACTCAGAATGTAAAGACAGATGAAAAGCCTCATGATTCCTAAAACTAGTCAGTTCAACATTCGCTTCCATTTTTCTAGGCGCTGTAAAGCTATGAACTTTAAACACTCTTAATTCATCTTATTACATTTTCTGTCATAATTTATCATCCTCTAAAACTGTCTTCGTTTACCTTAGAATTTCATCCTTACATAACTTAATCTCATTTCTCCCTGGATCACTCACTTTTGTTCATCATCCATATTTACGTTCACATTCATAGTGCCTACAATATGCAGACTTTCCTTTAATCTATATACCACTGTTTACTAATTCCTTTAACGGCCATTTTAACACCTACCATACATTCACTCAGTCTTCGTCATATCCCATTTGTTTTTCGGTTCTTTTGATCATTTTAAATTGTTTTAACTCCCACCTTACTCTATACACAGACATAGCTTCAAGTCCATCCTCATTTAATATTAATGAAATATTCATTATTAGTCGTCTAGATCGTTTTAACATGTATTTTTTCTACTCCCACTTCATTTTATTTCATAGCCATAACCATTTAATATTAACGTAATTCTCTATATTAATATTCATTTAATATCTACTCTGTTTACTTCATTTAAATGTTGCTTTACTCTTCCTCAAAATAAAACATCACAGGCATTTTAGATTGGCCGCCATATTTCAATTATTACATCTCACTTCTAAGAGCGCTTTTCCCGCCCGTTACAATATAATCATAGGTGCGACCGTAGCTCTGTGGTTAAGAAGCTCGCTTTGTAACCACGTGGTTTTGGGTTCTGTCCCACTGCGCGATATTTTTGGCAAATGTCTTCTACTATAAACCCTGGACCAGTCAATACCTTGTGAGTAAATTTACTTCGCGGAAAAAAGTGTGCAGGCTCGTTACATACATACATACATACATACATACATACATACATACATACATACATACATACGTACATACATACATACATACATACATACGTACATACATACATACATACGTACGTACATACATACATACATACGTACGTACATACATACATACAACATACATACATACATACATACATACACACATATATACATGCATACATATACATACATACACACACACACATATGTATAACACACACACGCATATATGTATGTGTGTGTGAGTATATACATTTACACACACACACACACACACGTGTCTACATATACATATATGTGTGTGCGTGTTTTTGTGTCTGTTCCTCACCCTTACTGCTTGATAACCGATTATTTTCCTTACCCGTAACTTAGCAGTGTGACATAAGACACCGATAAAATGAAAACCATACTTTTAAAACTAATATTAGGGTCTATATGTTCAACTGAAACCCCTCAAGGCGACGCTCCAGCATGACTGAAACAAGCAAGCGTTAAAAGACAAAGGCCCCTTTGCAAGCCAGAACTTATTTGCCTCTTCATCAATTATTTTAGTTACTTTTTCATTGACAATTACCTATGAATGTTATAAATTACACGTGAATAATTATAACCTTGATGGGTCTTAGAAGGGTAATTACTCCAATAATAATAATAATAATAAAAATAATAATAATAATAATAATAATAATAATAATAATAGTAGTAGTAGTAGTAGTAGTAGTAGTAGTAGTAGTAGGATATCGACGAAAGGACTTTGAGAAACCAATAACCAATTGATTGTTTAACCAGCACGTTAAACAAACGATCGATTAGTTTGTTGTATATTTAACCAATTGGCTAACAAGAAAGAAGTGATATTGAACCAGTGCATGTGTTATTAGTATTGATGACCCTCCCAAGAAACAAGAAGATTTTTGCGACACAACATTTCACCTTCCAAGTTCAAGTTAATGGTTCGCGGTCCGACGTCTCCAGTGCGAGCAGTGGCGTGCTTCAAGGTTCAGTGCTTGGGCCCTTGCTGTTCTTAGTCTTCATAAATGACTTGCCCGACGACCTCACGCAACACACCCTTCTATTTGCCGACGATATCAAACTGGTCGCTCCTCGCGGTAATATAGAGGATCTTCGTCGATGCCTCCACCAAATTTGGAAGTGGTCTAACGATTGGGACCTCTGTCTGAACGTGTCAAAGTGCTGTCATCTGCCTGTCGGCTCTACTCCTGCAACTCAACTTGATTTCGAGCCGGGTCGTCTGCTGCTGGAGAGGATCGATCAGGTAAAGGACCTGGGTATCTTGGTGGATTCCTCCTTTTCGTCTTCGGCCCAGTGCGTCCATGCTGCCAATAAAGCGCGCGGAATTCTGTTTTTGATTCGACGGTCATTCGGAATGCTCACAGCAGCCATATTCCTGCCACTCTATGTCACGCTGGTGAGACCCATATTGAGTATGGGATTCAAGCCTCTTCTCCTTATCTCCTCAAAGACATACAGCATCTCGAAAGAGTCCAGAGGCTGGCTACCCGCATGGTTCATGGTCTCAAAAATTTGTCCTACGAAGAAAGGCTGAGGACGCTCGACCTTTATTCTCTTGAAAAACGCCCGCCGCCGTGGTGATCTCATTCTTGCCCACAACATCATAAGCGGGAAGTGTAACCTCTCGAAAGAGCTGTTCTTCACTCCTGCTCCGGAGCGTCGGCTGCGGGGTCATTCCGAAAAGCTCTACCTGCGACGATTTCATCTCAATCGAAGGAGAGGAGCTTTCTCCGTCCGGGTTGCGGATCCGTAGAACAAGCTGCCAGACGAGATGGTGAAGATGCCGACGACCGCTTTGTTCAAAGCCTCCCTGGACCTCAAGTGGCCTGAACTCTTTACATGAACACCACCCTGTACTTAACTCCATGACCCCCTACATGGCCTTGCTATTTGCTTTTGAGCCAAATTAACTAACTAACTAACTAACTAACTTCAAGAAACTTGCAAACCAAATATAAAAACGAAATGATTCCAATTTTTCTCATTAATATCGTACCCCTATATATCAATTTTTGCCTCTTTTACTCTTTTACTTGTTTCAGTCATTCGACTGTGGCCATGCTGGAGCACCGCCTTTTAGTCGAACAAATCGACCCCAGGACTTAGTCTTTGTAAGCCTAGTACTTATTCTATCGGTCAATTTTGCCGAACCGCTAAGTTACGGGGACGTAAACACACCAGCATCGGTTGTCAAGCAATGTTAGGGGGACAAACACAGACACACAACACACACACCACACACACACACACACACACACACACACACACACACACACATATATATACATATATACGACGCGCTTCTTTCAGTTTCCATCTACCAAATCCACTCACAAGGCTTTGGTCGTCCCGAGGCTATAGTAGAAGACACTTGGTCAAGGTGCCACGCAGTGGGACTGAACCCGGAACCATGTGGTTGGTAAGCAAGCTACTTACCACACAGCCACTCCTGTCCAAAACATTTTCATAAGTTTGTCCAAAACGCCCTTGCTTGTCATTAGACTTTTAGTTAGCCCTTGTTTCATTCGTTCTGAATTAAATGAAGCTTTCCTTGTAGACGTCCCAAGTTACTCTGATTGTTCAAAAAAGACATTGGCGATGTGTATCATACATGACGCATGGACGCCATAGAAATATGTCCAGTGTGTCAAATTTGATACACAGGACAGGAAAAGGGTCAACTACAAAATTTCATATTTCTATATTATTTCGTAGTTTACTTTACTTACACAATCCACACCGATCGCCTATGGTGGTTCTCAACCAGGGTCCATACGGCCCTTGAGGGGCCATATAAGATTTTGTTGTTAGAATTTATTTGTAATAAATTGGTTATATTTCTTATTTCTTTACTGCCTACAAGGGGCTAAACACTGAGAGGACAAACAAGGACAGACAAACGGATTAAGTCGATTATATCGACCCCAGTGCGTAATTGGTACTTATTTAATCGACCCCGAAAGGATGAAAGGCAAAGTCGACCTCGGCGGAATTTGAACCCAAAACGTAGCGGCAGACGAAATACCTATTTCTTTACTGCCAACAAGGGGCTAAACATAGAGAGGGCAAACAAGGACAGCAAACGGATTAAGTCGATTATATCGACACCAGCGCGTAACTGGTACTTATTTAATCAACGCCGAAAGGATGAAATGCAAAGTCGACCTCGGCGGAATTTGAACTCAGAACGTAGCGGCAGACGAAATACCGCTAAGCATTTCGTTTAATATTCTTATACAATTCTCAATAACATCTAACTGTAAAAATATAATAGAATTTTTGAAACATAGAACAACTATAGGTGGTGGTGGGGTGGAAGGCACCCGAGTAAAATAGGAACCGAAGGAGTCGAAAGGTAATAAATGGTTGAGAAACGTTATCCTATGTCATCATCTATTTTTCAACCTCACTAACTTCCAAAGGATTAGCTTTTTAATAACAACACAAACCAGCCACATCCTCCTGCAATTACATCATCTCACTATAATCTATTTTAACTTTAATTAACATTTCCTTATTTCGTTTACTGTTTTCTTTTAATTTTCCCGTTCATCTCTTAACATCCTGTAATCTTCCATTATTCATTTTAAAAATTTTATTTGAGCTTCAGCTGTGATATCTAAATTTTCATAACTTATCTCCTTTTGTCATCTACCAACCGCCATTAGAACGTTCGCATACGCAGTCCAAACACTTCCTTTTCATCGATCTTTCCTATTTATTCCAGGGTTTTACCAACCCCTGTTTTTTTTTTTTCCATTTATTTTAATTTTTAATGTATTCGCTAGTCCTTATTTTGTAAGTGGTTCTTTAAAATCTGCTCCACCCACCATCGTTTCCAAAAGGTGGGTGGAGCACTATCGACTCCTTTTGTTCTTTTTCTACACACATTATGAATTTCCTAACGACTTCTATCACTCCGTTCTTTGATAAAAACGTCTTTAAAATAAATAAGCTATGTCTAAGAGTTATATCATTATTGAATAATTACATATATAAACACGTGTATTTTGTATGGTATGTATGTTTATGTATGTGTATGTATGTATGTATGTATTATGTTGGTGTGTGTATGTATGTATTTAATATATATATCTATATAATATATATATATATATATATATATAATATATATATATATATTATATATATATATATATGTATGTATGTAAAATAAGGGAAAGTATGTTGTTGAAAATGCACCAAAATTTCAAAAACTCGTAAATGTTTAAAATACATTTATTTACATATATACCAATTTAGTTTCAACAATATTTTTTGCTTATCAATGGTAAAAGTTTAGAATTAGAAAAACATTTTAAAACGTTTCGATGTTGACAAATTAAAGTCTTTTCAATGTTGATAAATTAAAATGTTCAAAACAGGTGTAAGTTTGAATGTTCATAGCAGTCAATAAAATTAAAACTGTATATCAATTTGTTTGAATGTACAAAGTTCATTAATTTTAGTGGTGATCGACAAGTCATACTGAAAATAATATAATAATAATAATAATAATAATAAGTGTGAAATGAAAATAGTAAAAAAAGGGGAATTTGGTTTACAGTTTCTCTGGTTCTCTTCCAATAGACGCTTTCACTCGTAGTGGTATGTTTTGGGATCAGATGAATTTATAACTTTTATTATAAATATATATATAGAGAAGTGAAGACAGAGGAAAAAAATCGCCAGCGGTACTCACGAGGTCATGCTTTCGCTGCGAATGGTTTTTTTTATCACGGCGCCGTGATTTACAATCTTGTAAAGGATATCAATGGTATTCTTGTATAAGCTTAAAGCTTATGGCGATCACCGTGCAATGACTAAGAAAAATAGTCTAATAATGGGGTATATAAGCCCTCGACAGAAAAAAGAAGGCTTTCCTATCCGCGAGGGCTTATATGCCCCTTTATTAGACTATTTGACTGCGGCCATGCTGGAGCACCGCCTATAGTCGATCAAATCGACACCAGGACTTATTCCTTGTAAGCCTAGTACTTATTATATCGGTTCTTTGGCCGAAGCGATACGTTACGGGGACGTAAACACACCAACATTGGTTGTCAAGCGATGGTGGGGGACAATCACAGACACACAAACATATATATGCATACATACATACATACATACATACATGCATACATACATACATACGTACATATATATACATACATACACACACACACACACACATATATATATATATATACATATATATATATATGTGTGTGTGTGTGTGTGTGTGTGTTCATAAATAAGGGTGAAAAATTAGATATTAATTTAATAATACCATCAGTTTAACACCTAGTGGCTTAGCACATAAAAAACAGGGAGACAATACAAATTTATACGTAAATATAAGAGAGTTACCGTTAAGTGGTTAACTCTAGTGCTAAAAATAGCTCCTTATTCTGGTATAGCCACCGAAGTTGTTTCCACAAAGAAATAACATTACCCTCAACGTAAGGAAAGAGAAACACAACGAAAAGATAGATTAATGCTGAACAATTGTTTCTTTATCAATATAATATGCAATTATACTCACATATTTATCTATAAGTCATCAGCAGCATTTGTCTTCGATACAATTTATTGGACCCTCACGAGCGTCAAGTACCCATGCGGTCCAATCGATTGCATACATAATCGATTGGACCGCTCTACTCCAGCAACTCAACTTGATTTCGAGCCGGGTCGTCTGCTGCTGGAGAGGATCGATCAGGTAAAGGACCTGGGTATCTTGGTGGATTCCTCCTTTTCGCCTTCGGCCCAGTGCGTCCATGCTGCCAATAAAGCACGCGGAATTCTGTTCTTGAACCGACGGTCATTCGGAATGCTCACAGTAGCTATATTCCTACCACTCTATGTCACGCTGGTGAGACCCATATTGGAGTATGGGATTCAAGCCTCTTCTCCTTATCTCCTCAAAGACATACAGCATCTCGAAAGAGTCCAGAAGCTGGCTACCCGCATGGTTCATGGTCTCAAAAATTTGTCCTACGAAGAAAGGCTGAGGACGCTCGACCTTTATTCTCTTGAAAAACGCCGCCGCCGTGGTGATCTCATTCTCGCCCACAACATCATAAGCGGAAAGTGTAACCTCTCGAAAGAGCTGTTCTTCACTCCTGCTCCGGAGCGCCGGCTGCGGGGTCATTCCGAAAAGCTCTACCTGCGACGATTTCATCTCAATCGAAGGAGAGGAGCTTTCTCCGTCCGGGTTGCGGATCCGTGGAACAAGCTGCCAGACGAGATGGTGAAGATACCGACGACCGCTTTGTTCAAAGCCTCCCTGGACCTCAAGTGGCCCGAACTCTTTACATGAACACCACCCTGTACTTAACTCCATGTCCCCCTACATGGCCTTGCTATTTGCTTTTGAGCCAAATTAACTAACTAACTAACTAACTAACTAACTATAGATAAATATATGAGTATAATTGCATATTATATTGATAAAGAAACAATTGTTCAGCATTAATCTATCTTTTCGTTGTGTTTCACTTTCCTTACGTTGAGGGTAATGTTATTTCTTTGTGGAAACAACTTCAGTGGCTATACCAGAATAAGGAGCTATTTTTAGCAATAGAGTTAACCACTTAATGGTAACTCTCTTATATTTATATATATATATGTATATATATGTAAAAGACGGTCTTCTTTCAGTTTTCGTCTACCATATCTACACACATGGCTTTGGTCGACCCGAGGCTATAGAAGAAGATACTTGCCCAAGCTTCTACACAGTGGGACTGAACCCGGAACCATGTAGTTGGTAAGTAAGCTACTTACCACGCAGCCTCTCCTGCACCTATATATATATATATAATGATGCTAATAATAATAATAATAAGTTTGTCCAAAATCACGCAATAGGGAAGTAGCAGTGTAAGTAAGAGTAAAAAAAGAGAAGAGACAAAATGGTAATAACAATGAGAGAGGGAGTGATATCAAACAGTGCTTCTCGCTCTCTCTCTCTCTCTCTTACTCTCTCTCTCTCACTCTCTCTCTCTCTCTCTCCCAACAAAAACCTTTTCCCTTTAATGATGAACGCTGCCTCTCTCTCCTTCTCTCAGTCTCCCCGTGTCTATCTACAGACGCACACACTCTCTCTCTCACCCTCTTTCTTTTCCACTCACTCTCTCCCTTTCTCTCACACTCTCTCTATTTTATTCTCTCTCTTTCTCTTTCTCTCTCAACAACATTTTCAATCGATGAACGCTGATTTTTTTTTCTGTTAAACTTTAATAACAATATATAAGATAAGTTAATAAGATTTTTGCACCTCAAAATTATTTTTTCTTTATCTCTATGGATGTCTGACTGTCCTGGAAAATTTTTCCGCTTAAAAAGTTGCAAAGTTAATAGAATATAAGATAAGTAAATAAGTAGTAATTTTTAAGTCAGAAAATTGAAATATTGTCTATTGAAAGAAAGCTTGATAATATTGTCTGTTTAAAAGAAAGCTAAATATAAAAAAAGGAAGGTGATTATAAATATTTACAAATACTTGCCGATACAGTGATGTTTGTAAATGTTCATGAATGAAGAATTTTGCCAAAGCGGTGAAATTTGTCTTCAAGATCTTTTTTCCATTTCAGGCAGTAAAGAGAATGAGAGACAGATAGACAGACAGACAGAGCGTGTAGACGTTGCTGGAAAATACGTCTCTGCGTGTATACCTGTTTCTTTTACTACCCACAAGGGGCTAAACACAGCGGGGACAAACAAGTACAGACAAACGGATTAAGTCGATTATATCGACCCCAGTGCGTAACTGGTACTTGATTTATCGACCCCGAAAGGATGAAAGGCAAAGTCGATCTCGGCGGAATTTGAACTCAGAACGTAACGGCAGATGGAATACCGCTAAGCATTTCGCCCGGCGTGCTAACGTTTCTGCCAGCTCGCCGCCATGTGTGTATACCGTTAATGTAATCCCGTGTAATTTTGGATTTTGTATGGTTATGTATGGAAATATAAAGAAACTAACACACACACACATGCACGCACACACACACACACACACACACACACACACACATAAATATACTCATTTGTTTTGAAGCTTGTGTTCCGTTGTATTAAATATACTCATCCACTTGCTATGGAGAATGAATCAGATAGAAGGCGACTGTTAGCCAGAGAGAGACACCCAGATTCACTCAGGAAGAACTGGACGCGAGAAAATAAAACAATACATTAAGGTTATTAAATCAATCACAAAAAGTGAGACAAGAGAGACGAACGCAAGATGCAAGAAGACAAGCTCGAAGACGTCGAAATGAAAAGGAGCGCCTAATTGCACAAAGGAGAGATATCCAAAGAGAGAGAGAGAGAGAGAAAGAGAGAGAGAGTAGCACAAAAGCAGCAAGATGAAGCAGAAAATCAAGTAGCAGTAAGGAGAGAATATCTAAGAACGAGAGCATCGCAAAAGGCGACAAGATGAAACGGAAGAGGAAGCAGCAGAAAGGAGAGAAATCGAAAGAAAGAGAACATCGAGGAGAAGAATGGAAGAATAATGGTTAGTACTGAAACGGACCATCCAAGACAAGGCGAACTCATTGCTGGTAAGGCTTTCACTAGAAACGTGGTGTTGAAGCGGTTACTGAGATAAAGGTTGTAATGTTTTTATTTTAATTTTATTTTCTGTATCATTTTCATGCCGTCATTTCTGACGGCACGGATGCACTAGTATATATATATATATTTCTACAGCTGAGTGAACTGGAGCAACGTGAAATAAAGTGTCTTGCTCAAGAACACAACACACAGCCCGGTCCTAGATTCGAGCTCACAACTTCACGATCGTAAGCTCGACGCTCTAACCACTAAGCCATGCGCCTTCACAGGTGCCAAGCTGTATCGGCCCTTGCCTTTCCCTTGGATAACACTGGTGGCGTGGAGAGGGGTGGCCGGTATGCATGGGCGACTGCTGGTCTTCCATAAACAATCTTGAGGGTAACTTTCTAGGTGCAAACCCACGGTCAGTCATATATATAGGGAGAGTTTACGAAAAAAACAAAAGACGAAGACAGTTGGTGTACAAAACAAACAGATGTATTAGTATAACGCTCAGGAATAGAAAAAATCTTTTACGTTTCGAGCCTACGCTCTTCTACAGAAAGGGACACAGAAAAAACATGGAGAGAAACAAGGAGAGACAAAAATGTGTGTAGACCCGCTATGGTCTTACCACTAAGAATGGAATGTTCTCAAGAAAATTTAGCAAACGCCAGAATGTAAGCGAGCAAGACAAATGTAAAGATACAAAATATACAGATTAATCACAAACCAGTTTCTTGCGAACAGTCCTTTCTTAGTGGTAAGACCATAGGGGGGTCTACTTCTAGCATATGGATGTCCACTTAGTGGTCATCCTTCTTATATGTATATATATATATATATATATTATATATATTATTAATATATATATATATATATGTATGTATGTATGTAGTATGTATGTATGTATGTACATGTATATTACATACATACACACATACATACATTCATACATACATACATATGTAGATATATACATATATATGTGCCTTCGTGCCTTTGTGTTTCTCTTTGTCCCGGCCCCACCACTTTCCAACTGGTGTTGGTTTGTTTATGTGCCCGTAACTTAGTAGTTCGGCAAAGAGCGACGGAATAGAATTGATACCTGGCTTAAAAATAAGTACAGGGGTTGACTTGATCGATTAAATCTTTCAAACAGATGCCCCAGCTTGGCCGCAGGCTACTGACAGCAACAATTTAAAAGAATAAATCACTTTGTCTGCTGCTGCTTTGCCGATTCTGTCAATACACTGCAGAAACAAAAAATACAAAAATAAATAATAAAAAATAAAAGAGAAAAAATAAAACACTGACGAGGAAAAAATATTACGGAAACAAGTATTCCTATGAAAAGATGCATAATTTAAAGTGAATGCACAATGGCTGACAAGGTGTAACAGTGGCCTAACGTTGACACGGCATGCTGTGTAGAGACGTACACAACAACACAACAACTCAACAATGTTGGTATAATAATGAACGTTGTTATTAAGATCACCCTTTGTCATTTATGAGTTAAACACATCTTTACAAGATCAAAATACAATTTGCAAGATCACAAAATTGAAACATCACAAATTTACAAGATCACAGAGTAGTTGCGTGAAGACAAAACCCAAATAAAAACAACTGAACAATTGTAAAAGAAAAAAAAAACTATAAAAAAATGATAAAATAAAATTTTTTAAATAATATACAATAATAAATGATATAAAATAATAAAATTCATTAGAAAAAAAAAACAATCATAAAAATGAACGAAAATTGACCAAAAAAAATTGTAAAATTTGGAAAATCAGTACACCCAAAATAATGATGAATGTAACAATAGTTAATAGACAGATCGATAACAGTAAACCGACCAATAGTAATTAGTCCATGTATCAATAACATAATGTAATTTTGTT
The DNA here is from genome assembly GCF_006345805.1 of Octopus sinensis. NCBI lineage: Eukaryota > Metazoa > Mollusca > Cephalopoda > Octopoda > Octopodidae > Octopus > Octopus sinensis. The sequence continues at coordinate 7,722 of NW_021824174.1, read as the reverse complement.
AATTGATATTGCTGTGCTATACCGCCATTAGTTTGTCGCATTACAGAGATAGAAATGGAGAAATAACACGATATGAGTATGTGTATATGTGTACGTAGATACGTATATGTACGTATGGACGGATGGGCATACGTACATACATATTTAAATACATATGCGCAGACGTACATACATACATGTGTATGTATGTGTGTGTGGGTGGGTGTGAGTGTGTGTGTGTATGTATATATACATATATATATACACACACACTCAAACACATGCGTATACAGAGAGACAGGAAGGGAGAAAGCGATAGATAAGTAGATAGATAGATATACATATGTATTTATGTGTGTGCATACATGTACTCATACACACACATACATATATGCATGTTTGTGTGTGTATATATATATATATATATATATATATATATATATATGTATGTATAATAGGGAGATTGAATTGAATATGCATATTCAGTTGAAAACATTGATCTATCTATCTTACCGTCTATCCATATATATATATATACATATATATACTATATATATACATAATTAATATACATATATATATATATACCACATATATATACATATACATATATATACATATATACATATATATACATATATACATATATACATATACATACATATGTATATTATAACATACGTTTATATATACATATATATATTATATATATAGATACATATATATATTAATATACTTATATAATATATACTATATATTACATATAAATATATATATATACATATATATATATGTATATATATATATGTATATGTATGTGTATATATATATATATATATGTGTGTGTGTGTGTATAAAAAATACAAACTGGGACAAGAACGCAAAACAATTTGATGACGACACAAAAAACACGGACGGGACATTCGAAGACTTCAATCTTCAGTCAAGAACCGGATCATCCTCGCAATTTCGGCTGATTAATCTTGAGATTGCTCCAATCTGGCCAAGCCCAAGGAAAAACTAAGCTAAGCGCATTAGATTCCTTGGAAGAAAGCTTCGAATGTATACAAAACAAGGACAGAAAAACGGACGATGTTACACGAATATGAATACAAAAATAATACGTAAAAACAATAATTATAATATTAATAACAATAACAGGACATCACGAACAGGCGTCTTTCGACTTGGACAAATTAACCTCAGCTAGCGTGTTAGGAATGTGCCTTGGGGCAGAGAGAAAAAAATGTTGGTGTTACCCCGACGGCTGCTAGACCCAAAAGGCCAGCAAGTCGGTCAGTCAGTCATGCGTGAAGAGAAGAGAGAGGAAAAGAGGAACAGGGGAATCAAGGAGGGGGAGAAGAGAGAGAATAGAGGAACAATGGATTAAGGAAGAGGAGAAGAGAGAGAGAGAAAAAAGGGACAGAGACAAAGTGAAGTGCAAAGAAAGGCAAAGGAATGTAGGAGAAGGGGAGAGAGATAGTGTTGAGTCGTACCGAGTTTAGAGAGAGGGTACGTACGTCGCTATATATATATGTATAAAAAATACAAACTGGGACAAGAACGCAAAACATTTTGATGACGACACAAAAAACACGGACGGGACATTCGAAGCCTTCAATCTTCAGTCAAGAACCGGATCATATATTTGTTTGTTTTGTGTGATTTCTGAGTCGTTGAACTCGTAAATTAATCATGGCGACTACTTTCGTAACGCCGAGCGTGTGAACTTATCGTTAAATGCACGTGGAGCTCTATTATCACCATATACCTCAAGGTAGACATATCGAACTGATTTACAACAAATTATGTATATGCGTGTAGTGTGTGTGTGTGTGTGTGTGTGTATGTGTGTGTGTGTGATTGTGTGTTTGGGTGTGTGTGTGTGTGTGTATGTATGTGTGTATTAAGGCGTGTGACTAAGTAGTTAGGTTATTCGGATCCCGATCGTAACGTAGTGAGTTCAATTCTCGGCGGCGCATTGTTTCCTTGAGCAAGACACTTCATCTCACCTTGCTCCAATCCACTCAGCTGGCAAAAATGATTTTTTACTGCATTTGAACGAGCCAGCCTTGTCACTTGTTCGTCACATCGCTCTGAGAACTATGCCAAGAGTACACGTGCCTACGGATTACTCTGTCACTTGCATGTTAAGTTCACAAACAGGTTTTCTATAGCAGGCTAGTGGAATCTATGTCAGAAGACGCCTTGGGAGAGACCCTTGGCTACGATGAAAATCAGTTGGTCAACCTGTTGAGGAGAACGTATCGGGCCGGGGTACCTGAATAATATAGATGTGGGCAAGATAGGGAAACCGTCTTGCACGCATTCGTGGAGTCATCGGGGCGGATAGCTTTTATCGAACAACTATTGTCAGTGATGAAAAGAGCACAGCTATCAGCTGAGTCTATCATCGAAAGGAAGGCTTGTTTTCTATCAGGGAAAGGAAGGCTTGTTTTCTATCAGGGAAAGGAAGGCTTGTTTTCTCTGCGTAGTAGCCATACTGAAAGAAACAGTATGGAAGACGCATACGAAAGGTATAGTAACAGGTATTTTTGTCTCCGGTCAGAGGTCAGTTAACTTTTTTAGTTGCCACCTCGGTAGTAAGATCAGGCTGGAGAAGAAATGTCTGTCATGAGATATATTTATGAAAAGATGGAAGCCTGTGGTGAGCAAGCTGGGTACGATTGGCACCAGGTGAGTGAGGTCGGATTTAAAAAGTAAAGGTTCTACCCAGATGGCCGGGTGCCTTTTTTTCAAGGCTCCTCATTGCGGAACGCAATGACTTATTCAAAATTTAAATTTTTTATTGCATATTTCATCGATTCATTTTTTCATCCGATTGATTTGACATTTTTAAAACGTAAAAGCTTCTTCACCCTTTATGTTTGTCTGTCCTTGTTTGTCCCCTGTTTGTAATGCCTGTATGGCAAATCTATATGAGATGAAGAAGAGTGCGACTGTTATCGAACAAACAATATTTCGACACTTCGTGTGTCTTCCGCACGTTCAAAATAATCGTCTCAGTCTACTTCATTCTGGTAATATTTAAGGGAAACACACGAAGTGTCCAAATATTGTTCGTTCGATAACAGCTGCACTCTTCTTCTTCTTCTTCTTCTTCTTCTTCTTCTTGCTGTTATTGTTTTGTTGTAGTTGTTATTGTTGCTGTTGTTGTTGTTGTTTTACTTCTCAGAACACTCGTTCTTGTTTATTCTGCAAGTCTTGGTAGATTCTGTAAGAGCGGGCAGCAGCCTGCTGTCAGGGGTCCCACAGGGTCTCCTTTCGCACACTTGATACTTTTTGATACTTATTGTTTGTTAATTATCGTAGGAGACATTGAACAGCCAAATACCAATCTCAAAATCCTAGCTGTCCCTAGCAGAGCAGTTTTGGGGGGCTTTCTCTGCTCTCATGTCAATTCCGATTTCTCTGACATATTTCTCGAAATTGGTTGTTAGAGGTCCGAGTACAACTACAACTACTGGAATGACAGACGCTGTCCTCATAGGCCACATTCTTGCAATTTCGTCTTTTAGTAGTCTGTACTTTTCCATCTTTTCTAGTTCTTTGTCACTTATGCCTGCATCCCCAGGTATTGCAATATCTATAATCTTGGTTTCCTTTCTTCCTTCATCTAGTACAACGACATCTGGTCGCCGGCCATCGTATTCTTTCTTCTTCTTCTTCTTCTTCTTCTTCTCTTCTTCTTCTTCTTCTTATTATTATTATTATTATATTATTATTATTATATTATTATTATTATTATTATTATTATTATCATCATTATCATCATCCTCATCATCCTCAATCATCATCATCATCATATCATCATCATCATCATCATCGTCCTCATCATCATCATCATCATCATCATCATCATCATCATCATCAAGCGGTGAGCTGGCAGAATCGTTAGCACGCCGGGCGAAATGCTTAGCAGTAATTTCGTCTGCCGCTACGTTCTGAGTTCAAATTCCGCCGAGGTTGACTTTGCCTTTCATCCTTTCGGGGTCGATTAAATAAGTACCAGTTACGCACTGGGGTCGATATAATCGACTTAATCCGTTTGTTCGTCCCCTCTGTGTTTAGCCCCATGTGGGTAATAAAGAAATGGGTATTTCGTCTGCCGCTACGTACTGAATTCAAATTCCGCCGAGGTCGACTTTGCCTTTCATTCTTTCGGGGTCGATAAATTAAGTACCAGTGAAATACTGGTGTCGATGTAATCGACTAGTCCCTTCCCAAAAATTTTCAGGCCTTGTACCTATAATAGAAACTATTATTATTATTATTATTATTATTATTATTATTGTCGTTTCTCTATTGAAAACAGCACGAGATCGTCAGACACCCGGAGAGACTGTAAACAAAACCTCAACTGGATGTTCATAAAGAATGTTAGACTGAGCTTTTTATACTTTTTCTGCATTTCTCAAAAGTAATAGAGGCCAATTATATCTACAGACATCGTTAAATTATATTGTGATTAATTAGTTTCATAAACTGTGTTTTAATAAAGGAAATTATTGCACTACTGAAGACTGAATCTTTATTTTTAATTGTGTTATATTCCAAGCAATCAACGGGTTACATTACCGCCGCTAGGTGTCAATTAACTAAATCAGACAGAAGAGAATGACAATCGAATTGTGTGAAACGGCTCGTAACCGGATCATAAAAAAAAGCTATTTTCCGGGAGTTTATCACGTATCTAGAATGCACCAGCTTATTGGTCGTTAATTATATCTATAATATTATTCGGTTACGGTCTACGAATCTAATGCCTGAATTATGAAACAATATCGAATAACGTATCTATTACAGATACTACTTTTACATTATTTACATTAAGGAGGAGATAGAGGTTCGAGTCCAACTAGCAGCTTTCGACACTTTCTATCTTAATCTTATGCTTGAATTATGAAGGAATATCGAATAATGTTAGATACAACTTTTATATTATTTTTATTAAGGAGGTACGGGTTCGAGTCCAACAGGCAGCTTTCGAACACTTTCTAAGCAAAGATGTTTTTAATCCAATATTTACATGCTGTTATTTGTAGCTTAATCTGTTTCGAGATTCACTGTTCCTAAAGACAATTATTTCACGTTTTCGAACTTCCGAAATTCTTATGACAACAACAACAACAACAATTGAATAAATGATTTCAATTATGTGTCGTATATCACGCCGGGCGAAATGCTTAGTGGTGATTCGTCTGTCTTTACGTTCTGAGTTCAAATTCCGCCGCGGTCGACTTTGCCTTTCATCCTTCCGAATTCGATAAACTAAGTACCAGTTGCGTACTGGAGCCGATCTAATCGACTGGCCCCTCCCCAAAAATTTCGGGCCTTGTGCCTAAAGTAGAAAAGACTTATATGTCGTACATGCTAAGACGTATACTACTCTGTAAGCAGATATAATTGAGTTTTTCTTTTATCTTATATATTTTACTTGTTTCAGTCATTGGACTGCGGCCATGCTGGAGCACCGCCTTGAAGGGTTTGATGGAACATATCGACCTTGCTACTTATTTAGAAGTCGGGGAAATTACTTTATGTTTCTAATTTTCTAAACGCTACGTTACGGGGCTGGGGTGTATATACAAACCAACGCCAGTTATCAAGTGTTGGTTGGTCATAAACGCAACAAAAAAAAAATGACTCACATATACACACTCACACATATACAACGGGCTTCTACAGTTTCCGATTGCCGAACCTGCAAGACTTTGGTTGGCCTAGGACTATAGTAAAAGACGTTTGTCCAAGGTGCCGCACAAGGGGACTGAACCTAAAACCATGTGGTTGCAAAGCTAGCTTCTTAACTACACAGATCATCGTTTCATCTCCAGCTGTATGCGTTCTCAACTGATACATAAAAGAAGGATGTAGACCAAGGTGTTAAGATTTACCAAAAGACTACCTACGTAGATGTACTATAACATAACAATATTATCGATGGATTGTCTTCGATTTCATTTCATAGGAACAATATAATCAGTGGATTGTCTTCGATTTCGTTCCATATGAACAATATTATCAGTGGATTGTCCTTGATTTCGTTCCATAGGAACAATATTATCGATGGATTGTCTTCGATTTCGTTCCATAAGAAAGATTATTTACTTCTTGTACTGAAAATTATAGATATCGCTTCTCAATGTATAGTTTTCAAAAATGTTCTCCCCTAAGACTGCACCTTTCGTGCTACCTATGTGGACTTTACATCATCTCAAGAATGTGGGAGCGCGCGGCTTAGCGGTTAGGGTGTTGGACTCATGATCGTAAGATTGTGGTTTCGATTCCTGGACCGGGCGACGCGTTGTGTTCTTGAGCAAAACACTTCATTTCACGTTGCTCCAGTCCACTCAGCTGGCAAAAATTAGTTATCCTGCGACGGACCGGCGCTCCGGTACGTCATGAAACCGGGAAACCGGCCCTTATGAGTCTGTTCGACTCAAGATGGCAGCTTTTAGCATCCCAAGAATCAAACGTTTCAGAAGAAAATACAATTTCGAGAGAAACTTCTCAATTCATGGTTCTTTATAAACTACCATAGTTTTCAAAATAACCAAAGAATTTTCATGGTCACTGCTGGTAATGATTAATTAGAAAGTGTTTAATTACTTTCGTTAATTACATATGGTTTAACTATTCGAAAGTTAATAATCTTCCTTAGTTATACAATAATTAATTATACTCTCGTTAATTATTTTCCATACGCAATTATACGATTTTTGTGGTTAATTACCGTCATTAATAATACGATGGTTGATTATGAAGTATTTTTGACTTTAATTATACGATACCTAATCTTACAAATATACAATAATTAATATTAGAAGTTAATTATAGTGTTAATTCGGCAGTGGTTACTTATAAAGTAACTAATTACATTCCTTAATTAAATAATAGTTAATTTTACAGTGGTTAACTTTCAGGTGTTAATTATATACTGGTTAATCACCTACCTTAATTATACCATACTTAATTCAATTCTAACCGAGGTTAATTCTTTAATTAAATAACTATTAATTAAACAATGGTTAACTAGCTGCCTTAATTATACAGAGACTAATTAAATTATGGTTAATTATACATATGTTAATTACCCTTGTTTATCATACACTGGCAGTACTGTTTCAAATGGTAAACTGTAATAACCTCACGGCACGTGTTTGAAATAGGGAGCATTGATCTTGTGAGATGAAGCTTAAAGACGGTTTTTGACAATGGACAGAGCAGCGGTGACAGTGGATATTGAACGAGGGACGGTACTTTGACTATTACGATGACAATAATGATTGCGGCTACAGATTACATTTACACCAGCACGAGTCTAGGAAAGAACCTCTACTTGGTCGCTCAACCTGCCAGAAATAACGACCAATTTTTCTCGAATTACTCCCAACTTGTGAGTTCAGATTTGGTAGATGGAAACTGAAAGAATCCCGTCGTACATATATTACTGTGTGTGCGTGTGTATGAGAGAGTGTGTGTGTGTCTGTGCATGTATGCTATGTTTGTGTGTGTGTATGTGCGCGTGCTTAATCTGGGCTGATCTGGGCCTAAACACTAACCAATAAAGAAGAGTCTCTAAATAGTCGTTCGATCTGCTAAAGAGAGCAGTTAAGCTTCCTTTAAATCACACCCTATCGATTTCAAAAGCTGAAGGGAAGACACATTAGATAAGGAAAGTAGTTTTAAATGGAAATGGACTATGTTTGAATAAAGAAA
>NW_021824173.1:15000-19735 GCF_006345805.1 Octopus sinensis | reverse complement strand
TGCACACACGCACGAATTCACACACACACACCACACATTCACACACATACACACACATTCACACACACACACACACACACACACACGGATGTACATAATATTCGAGTGTGCGAATGGGTGTGTGTTGAAATCGCGAATAATGAGAACGATAATTTTACTCCATGACATTTTATTACATAAATAATCTATCAGCGCCCTCTATATAATTTGATTATCAATTTATACAATTCCTTGTGACTAATCATTATTTTAAAATTATCTCTACACTCACTAACCCTAGACATATACTCCTCAAATCTACATACCATACTAACCAATCAAAATATTTGTAATAATAGCCACACTCCGAGTTCACATATATATTATAGACGTCTATACTGAATCAATATATAGAGTAACAGCTAGAATTAGTATCACTAATGAGGGCTAATGAAGTAGAAACATGTCCGAGATCGTCGTCCACGGCTAAAGATTGGGCACTCTTGCCCTGACGTTCATATATTTGATTAATTTTTTGATCAGTTAAAATTTCGATGTTGTTTTATTGTTCCTTTACTGAGCAAAATTAGGAAATTGATTAGTCAACAATAATTATTATCATTCGTAAAGGATATTGTAAATTCCTGACTTTTCTGCGCCGAGATATTTTGCTGCGTTCCCTTTAACTTTAAGTTTTAGTTGCAGTAAGTTTTAACAGCAAGTTTTGGTCGCAATATATAAATACATACATGCATACATGCATAGATAAAAATCTGCACATAAATACATACGTACAAAAAATATCCTGTTGTTGATGTTGAAATTCCAATAAAGGTGAGAAACCGGTTCCTTCTCTATTGGCAAGAAATCTTGAAATAAACTGAATAATGACAAACATACATATGCCCTGATGCAATACCAGGCACAGGCTCTCCTGGTTGCTGGTCTTAACTGATTGGAAGAGTTATCATTTACATGTTTTGTCGTGATAGGCTACAGCAAATATTCTGCTCAAAACCACAGATTTGCTTGTCAGTTGTTGGACCATAACCAGTCGAATATGTTCCTTGGAGGCTGATATATGTGCATCTCTGATCACGAGCAGAAGTAGTGGGGAGCATCATAGCCATTTTGCCCGGCGTGCAAACGATTCTGCCGGCTCCCTACCTGACTACTACTACTACTACTACTACTACTACTACCACCAATAATAATAATAATGGTTTCAAATTTTGCCACAAGGGCAGCCATTTCGGAGGAGGGGTCGAGTCGATTACATCAACCCCCCAGTGTTCAACTGGTACTTATTTTATCGATCCTGATAGGATGAAAGGCAAAGTAGACCCCGGCGGATTTTGAACTCAGAACGTAGCGACGGGCGAAATTGCTGCTAAGCATTTCGTCCAGCGCGCTAACGATTCTGCCAGCTCGCCGCCTTACTACTACTACTACTACTACTACTACTACTACTATAATAATAATAATAATAATAATAATAATAATATATAGATAGATAGATAGATAAACAGATAAACAGATAGAGATAGATATAGATATACATGCATATACATGTGTATAAATACAGGTGATAATGTTTAATTTGAAATGTTAGAAACTTCCTGAATAAATACTGTTTATTATTGATTTCCATTTTCTGTAAATCTATAGATTATTGTCTCACCTAAGGCCAGGTTAGGATTGCTGATACATAGCTTTATATATTTGCAAATGTATACACGCATACATACATACACACACACATGCATACTCGAATATGGCTGTATTTATGCAAGTATGTATGCATACGTACATGCATACATAACGCATGCATACCTACATGTATACATTCACACATTCTTGCATATACATACATACGCACTGAAAAATCTGTGTTTTTATCTATCTATTTATCTGTTTGTCTGCCTGTGTGTATGTATGTATGTATGCATATCTCTATAATCTATCCCTTTATGTGTGTGTGTGTATGTATGTGCGTGTGTGTATGTAATGTAATGGATGTATGTAAATATAGGAATAAGGGAAAATGTCGGCAGTTACTTCGAAGTATAGGTTTCTTCTTCTTTACTACAGAGTATAATGAAGACCATTACACCGGAATATCGAAGTCACTATCAAAATTTACAATGTAAAAATAAAATATGTTACTCTACAGAAAAAAATTCAGCGATCCATCAATTTATGTTTGACAGTGTTTATATATATATGATATATAAATGTTATATATAAATGCATATATATATATATAATATATATATATATATACATTGTATATATATATATATATATATTATTATATATATATAGATATATATTATATAGATAGATAGATAGATAGATAGATAGATAGATAGATAGATAGATAGAAGATAGATAGATAGATAGATAGATAGATAGATAGATAGATAGATAGATATCGGGTGTCCCAAAAGTAAACCCTCACTTTCAAGTATCCATGGTTGAGACCGTTTTGCGCCTGGTCATTCAAGGTAGACCTCATACATGGTTCCAGGAAAATGGGGCAACGGCTAATACCACAATGGAAACAATGCAGTTTCTACGGCAGAGCTTTACAGAGAGAATAATCTCTCCCGCTACGGCAATGTCAACTGGTCTTCACGTTCTCCACACTTGACTAACCCGAATTTTTTTTTTGTGGGGATACCTGAAAGAGAAGGATTACGTCAACAAACCGGAGACCCTGGTGCAACTGAAGGAGAACATCAATAGAGAAATCAGAGAAGTGGGGTCTGAAAATCTCGAGGGTGTTATGGTGCAAGTTTTGAAAAGAGCACGGGCGTGCGAAGCCGGAAATGGCTGCCATTTAAACGACGTCATTTTTCATATGTGATGTAGTGGTGTTGCAAAATGTGACTTGTGCAAATTAATTTCCATTATGTTGTGTCAAAATTTCATGCATTTATTTGTAAAGTTAAGGAAGTTATTAAAATTTGAAACCCGTCAGTGACTTTTGGGACACCCTATATATATATATGTTGCATTCTTATACTGTTATTATGATGGTGTCGAGTTGTGTCTAATGTGCCGTTGTTACTCCACGCATTCCTTGTGTCGTATACATGTGTAGAGTGAGTATCGGTTCCTATACTACAACCGCAGTATTTTGTTTCAGCTTTGGGTCTTTTAATGTGTAGAAGAGTTTTATTTATACTTCACCATTTTAATTGATCCAGTATGTTTCCGTACAGAATGTTGGTAGCGTATGAATGTTTGCTTGCTTTCAAGGTAGTCTCTCCAGTACTCCGCAACCGTTTCACCTTTACTGCGGGTCATTTCTCCCATGTATGTTGTCGTGGTGTCCCTATACTGCATCTCCGTGCATCTCATGAGATACATTACATTTTTAATTTAGCATTTTTTTGCGGGTGGGGCTGGTTCTGCACACTCTGCAGTCGTTGTCAATGCTAGGTGTTTCTTAAACGCGTATCACTTATTACATATTAGTGGCTTCTCTGCTTCTTTGATTATCAATTTTACTTTCTGTAGTACGTTTCTAAATTTCTGAACGATTTCACCTCTGAGTGTACCTCATTGGATTTCACACATTGGAATCAGTCTAAGACACTTACTTGCGACAGAATTCACACAAGTTCTTTGAGGGCAATCGAACTGCACATCACTCTTATTCAAGACGACTGCCTTATCGATTACGTCACAACAATTTTAAAGCTATTTTTTCAAACAGTTTTAAAGTAGACTGAGAGCTTGTTTGTCAGTAATTTTGTTCGTGCAAAAGACGACTAGAGCTTTAAAACGCTTTGTGGATAAATCTATCGGTATAACCTGTTGAGTGGTGGAACAAACTAGTTTGTCACGCGCGAGAAGAATATTTTAACAGTTACTATAGCAGCCATCGTTGGAAAGAGTTGTTTTATTCCTTTGTCTGTTCCTGGTCGATTTATATATCAACTACTCTTGATGTGAACAACTTTATATATTGTGTGACTGAGTGAATAACTCTCTTCACCGGCTGATGAGGTGTATAGTTACCGAAACATCTAAATATCTCGTGAAATAAAGCGCGGCAAGTATTTCATGTATTTATATGTAAGCGAAGGAAAGAAAAGGGATGGAAAAGAGAAGCAGAAAGCGACGAAGGATAAGAAAAAGAAAAAAACATACAGATTTAAATATGAATATATATATATATATAAAAGGAAATGAAGAAAATGCTGACAAAATAATTTAAGTAATTTAAGTAATTTAATTAGGTGAAAGTTCTTTTTACCGGTTGCGCATTTGTTTTGCTTATCAAAAGTTTTTTCCTCTTATCCAGATAAGAGGAAAAAACTTTTGATAAGCATAACAAATGCGCAACCGGTAAAAAGAACTTTCACCTAATTAAATTACTTAAATTACTTAAATTATTTTGTCAGCATTTTCTTCATTTCCTTTTTTATATATCACAACTCGTGTTCCACATCTCCTTTTTTAAATATATATATATATATATGTTGGGTGGGTGAAAAGTAATTAGGCATTAAAAACTGGTAATAAACTCCATATTGCTTTTACAAATTTATTGAAACAAATGATACATGGGATTTATTACATGGGAAAATGAAAGTATATGTTCAAATTTCAACGTCAGCACCGGTGGGGTCAACCAGTTTCCTCAAACGGCCAAGGATAGAAAGAACAACCTGAAGGACGACGTCTGGAATATCATTGCGAACCTCCTAAATCCGTGTCTCCAAGTCTTCCGGTGTGCGAGGAT
>NW_021824173.1:5000-7500 GCF_006345805.1 Octopus sinensis | reverse complement strand
TTCAGTCTTTGCGACCTTTTCAGTTTAGAGTAAAGCATGAAAAACAACAAAATTGTGGAAAAATTAAATGAAATGTTTTTAAAAATATTTCCATAGTTTTCAAATACAAGGGACATTTTTCTGTCTATCTCCCTCTCTGCTTTTTTTTTCTACTCTTGCGAAGGGTTCGTAGCAGGTAGTAGCAGACCTCAAAGAATATTTGAAAACTATGGAAATATGTAAAAAAAACATTTAATTCAAATTTTTTCACAATTTAATTGTTTTTCATGCCTTACTTTAAGTTGAAAAGTCGCAATGACTGAAACCGGTACTAAAATGTTCTTCATGTTAAAATCATTTTAACATTTTCTATCTTGTCTATTTTCTAATATATATATATATATATATATATATATATATATATATATATATATATATATATATATATGTACGTATGCATGTATGCATGTATGCATGCATGTATGTATGTATGTATGTATGTATGTATGTATGTATGTTGTATACGTATAAAGATAAGAGGTTCTTGACGCGAAGACTCTTGTCTACGTGTTACGGAGATGTACTTGCATAGCAAGTGACTTGATCTGAGATCGTGTGCTGAAACAAAAATAATTGCAGCATGGAAGATGTTTGTAAGCCATTTAAGAATACACAAAAACCGTTAGTTTCATTTCAACAATGAAATTTAATTTCTGACAAAATATTTTCGTCCTGGTAAATGTTGAAGTAACGTATGTATGTATGTCAGTTCACTTTCGAGTGCTACTGGTAACATGTAACCCAGTACAACCTGTTGCATGGTCGGGTCGTCGGTGACTAAACCGGCTACCCCACCAAGCCTGCTTGGTGAGGAGGGTGTTTATTGGACACCCTGCGGGATGAAAAACAAAACCCGTCAAAGGGCGGAGGAACTCTTGAGAGTCAACGGCCATCCAATAAATGTCTTAAGGCTGTATCATGCGTGGGGACATAGAAATAATCAGACTGAATACCCGATCGAGCGGTTAAACCATTGGGAGTGAAGGACTCCTAGACTTTGTTAGGGCATCCTTCTAGGAGAAGGTAACTCAGGTAACTGGGGTACTCCGACATAAAACCTGCGGCTCAGTGGTTACCGATGATGCTGACTTGTTCTTCTTTTCGGATTATGGCTGATGTTGCTTAGTGAGTGGGATTGACTCAGTGCACAGCCTTTCCTCACTTTAAAAAAAATTTTTCTTGCACAGGCATTGCACGATAACAACATTGATTAAGCTTCGTGCAATGGCCATACTCGATAACGAGGGGGCAGCCACCATGTATGTATGTATGTATGTATGTATGTATGTATGTAAGTATGTATGTATGTATGTATGTATACATACATAGGCGCAGGCATGGCTGTGTGGTAAGGAGCTTGTTTCTTAACCACAATGTTCTGGGTTCAGTCCTACTACGTGGCACCTTGGGCAAGTGTCTTCTACTATAGCCTCGGGTTGACCAAAGCCTTATAAGTGGATTTGGTAGACGGAAACTGAAAGAATCCCGTCGTATATATATATATGTATATACATATGTTTATGTGTGTGTTTGTGTTTGTCCTTCCCCCACATCGCTTGACAACTGATGTTGCTGTGTTTATGTCCCCGTAACATAGCGGTCCGGCTAAAGAGTCTGACAGAATAAATACCAGGCTTACAAAGAATAAGTCCTGGGGGTCGATTTCTTCGACTAAAAGGCGGTGCTCCAGCATGGCCCCAGCCAAACGACTGACACAAATAAAACAATACATACATATACATATATATATATATATAAGGTATCAATTTGACCCCTTTATAGCCATTCTTTACCCCGTGGAATTGATCCGCTGTAAAGACATCGGAGTTTAAGTTTGAATCCTTTGAGCCCTTCTAAGCGTCTTCTATCCTGGGTATCTCTGCATCTCATCTGCTTGACTGTACAAATGCATAGAAGAACCCCAATGGCCGACACTGTCAACTCCAAAACCACGTGATTCTTTCTCCCCAACCCCTAAATATTCTACGATTATTTCATGTGTTTTTCTCTTTCACATATTTTTGGTAATTCCGGATAAAAAAACTTCAGGCATGTCCTGCAATAAAAAGAGTTCTTCCGTCTCGGCTTTTTTTCCTGTGCTTCAAAATGACTTCCAAGAGTTTTTCTTCATCTATTCCCCACTCCCAAACCCTGTGCTGACCCGCAATTCTTTGGTCTCCTTTTAACTGAAATATTCTCATTTTTCGCCCGTCTCTCCTTTGTCTCACATTTCACCCACTGTTTAATATATTTACTGAGTTTCTCGAAAATAGAAAACAATTTCTTTCTTTCTTCATATTTGCAGCTATATCTGTATTAGTTTACCATTATTCATAACTAGATGTATCTTTTGTTCTTCTCTAGATATTTCATAACAATTCTTCGACTTTCAGAAGCACCCGTCACTCTCCCTCTATCTCCTTGTATTTGCAGAAAATATCATTTTTCTCGATCAAATTTC
>NW_021824172.1:17500-19581 GCF_006345805.1 Octopus sinensis | reverse complement strand
ACGAAATACCGCAAAGTATTTCGCCCGGCGTACTAACGCTTCTGCCAGCTCGCCGCCTTATTTCCAGAGGTGTCACTCGTGACAGATCTTCCAGATCGCTCATCGTCTTCCGGGCACGTTCTCCCACTTTTGAAGCGCCTGCGCCACTCGAATCATTGTGTACGACCCATTGCCTTGTCTCTGTAAACTTGCCAATGCATGCTCAATGTCTCTGTAGCAGACTTCCCAAGAGCAACACAAGATTTCACCATAGCTCTTTGTTCCTGTCCGTGACAAAAATCGCAGACTACAGCATAGACTTGATCACAAAAACAAATTTCACAACTAGCGAAATAAACACAGTGATATCTCTTGGCACACTGACTCATGAAGGTCACTATTATCTCTCACTACTTAAGTAACTGTGTGCTGCCATCTGTTGGCAAGCTTAGTACAACAGAAACAGCTGTCTGTTTTGTAAGGTGAATTCTACAATTAAGGATGTGATTTTCCTGTCCACGACAAAATCGCAGACTACAGCATACACGTGATCACAAAAACTCAGATTTCACAACTTGTGAAGTAAACACAGGAATGTCACGCGGCACACCGCCTCATGAAGGTCACTGCTAGCTCTCACTGCACACACAACCGTCTGCTGCCCTCTGCTGGCGCGTTACGGAACTAGTCGTGGAACTTTTTGATTCCACCTCATACCTGCACACACATATGTGTTTGTGTCTGTGTATGTGTGTGTGTGTGTGTGTGTGTTGTGTGTGTGTGTGCGTGTGTGTTTGTGTGTGTGTGTGTGTGTAGGAAAGACGAATTTCTGCGTAAGGGTATACGTTATAAATTCTGAATGGTTGGAATCGTTTTGTTCTTCCTGTTCTGATTTTATATATTTTCTTCATATTCTTTTACCGAAATGATAGATTGAAAATGAAGTCTAAAGCGAATGGTTTATTTTTCCCGTCCATAGAAATACTGGTTGTCAATTCTTTCTAAACATTTCTTTGGTTTAATATATTTAACATACAATTTTATTATTTCATGGTTGACAAGTCCTTTGTTTCAGACGTCTACAATTCGTTGCTGTTGCTGTTGTTGTTGTTATTGTTGTTGTTGTTGTTGTTGCTGTTGTCGTTGTTGTTGTTGTTGTTGTTGTGTTGTTGTTGTTGTTCTTCTTCTTCTTCTTCTTCTTCTTCTCTTTCTTCTTCTTCTCCTCTTTCTTCTTCTCCTCTTTCTTCTTCTTCTCTTTCTTCTTCTTCTCCTCTTTCTTCTTCTTCTTCTTCTTCTACTACTACTACTACTACTACTACTATACTACTACTTCAATTCCTCCTCCTCATTTCTTCCTTCTCCTCACCTCATTCTCCTCCTCACCTTCCCCTCCTCCTCGTCTTCACCTCACCTCTTCCTTCTTCCCTTCACCTCTACCATCTTCGCCTTACCTCTTGTTCTTACTCCTCTTCCTTCTCCTTTTCCTCACCTCTTCCTTCTCCTCATCTATTCCTTCTCCTCACTTCTTCCTTCTCACTTCTTCCTTCTCTTCACCTCTTCCTTCTCCTCACCTCTTTCTTATCACCCCTCCTTCCTCCTTCCTCTCTTCCCCCTTCCTTCTTTTCCTCCTTTCTTCCTCCAGCTTTTCACCTCCTCCTACCTCCCCTCACTTCCTCCTCCTTCTCACCTACTTTTTCCCCTTTTCCTCTGCTCCTTTTTCTTCACTTATCCCATTTTCCCTCCTCCTCCTCCTCCCCTTCTACTCTCCTTCCCCATCATCCCCTCCTCCTCCTCTTCATTTTCTCCTCTTCATCATCCCACCTTATCCTCCACTCCTTCCCTCTTTCCTCCCACTCCTCCTTATCTTCTTCTTCTCCTCCTCTCCTCCTCCCCTCATCCTCCCCTTCCACTCCTCCCCTCTTTCCACCCCTCCTCCTTGTCCTCCACTCCTCCCTCTTCTCCTTCATCTTTTCCATACTCTTCCTTAGATGCTACATTTTCGAGACCTCTATTTCAAGGTTCTCCTATCTATTTACCTTTACAAAGTTTTTCACAGAAGCGCTGAAACCTGCTGAGAGTAACATATCCATGAGTAAACATGT
>NW_021824172.1:5000-10000 GCF_006345805.1 Octopus sinensis | reverse complement strand
TTTTCTTCTCAGTATTTTTATTGATTTTTTTTTGTTTTATTCTTGTGTGTTTTGTTTATCGTTTTCTTCTTGTTTTTTTTTTTTTTTTTTGCTTCTTGTGCCGTGTATCTTATTGAGTTGGGGAGCAGAAAGAGTAGATGGCGGTCCGGAAAACAGCCCCGAAAGCTCCTCGAAACCCATACACAAATTTATCGGTGTGTACGTGTATATAATATATCTAATACAAATATAGGTAATAAACATACTTGTGTGCATATACATGCTTGCATATATATATATATATATATATAATATTATATATATATATATATATTGATATATATATATATATATATATATATTATATATATATATATCTATATATATATATTATATATATATAATATATATATATTATATATATGTATATACACATATATAACTACATACTACTTATGTACATACCTATACTATATATAATTATATATATATAATGTATATATACATATACATATCTCTCTCTATATATATACACACATACATACATATATACATACACACACACACACACACACACACACACACCAACACAACACACATATATATATATATAATATATATACACACATATACCTATATAGAACTATATATATTTGTGTATATGCATGAATATCAATCCATCCATTTCTGTGTCTGTGTGTATAATACATACATTCACAAACACACGCACACGCACACAGATACACACACATACACACACATATAGACACACATATGTATGCACATATGTATGTGTACACGCGCATATACCAAGAAACGACATGAAGAGAGAATGAGCGTAAAGAAAGAAGAACAACAGGATGTCATAGCGGTGGTGGTCGTGGATGGATTAAAAAAATTCAGATAATGTTAATGAAGAAATTACTGGGTAACGAGTATTGATATGGAGTTGCTGATTTGAGGAATTCAAGTAAAAAGAAAGAATAAAACGAGGAAGAGAAAAAGTAGCTGTGGTGGTGGTTGAAGTGTAGGTGGCAGCACTGGTGGTTGTGGTGTTAGCGATGGTGACAGTGATGGTGTTGGTGGCGGTGATGGTGGTTGTGGTGGTGGTTGAGGTGGTGGTGGCAGTGATGGTTGGGGTGGTGGTGATAGTGGTTGTGGTGGTAGCAGTGATGGTGGTTGAGATGTTGGTAGTTTCCGTTGCGATAGTGATGGTCGTAGTGGTTTTGGTTGGCAGCGACACCGACAACAATAACAGTAACACAGACATGGAAATATGTTGGTTCTAGAGGCGGCCCATTCAAGTCATCATCTTAGCAATTATAGGTCCTTTAGGATATCAGAGAGACGCAACATCACGTTCCTAGCTAAATGCATATGGTGTTTAAAAGAGGGGAGTATGCCATATATGCTTAAATGGTCGTTCGAACCCACAAGTGTGAACAAGAGCGACAGAGCAAGGCAGAAACAAGGAAAATGCCACTTATATTTGAACACTATACAAATATTCCTTTAAAAAAACATTTCTTTTAATTTTTCTAAATTTAATTATTTAATCGTTACAGTTGAAAAGGTCTCAAAATGACTGAAACCGGTACTGAAATGTTCTTTATAATAAATATTTTAGCATTTTCTATTTTGGCTTATTTTTTCATATATATCAACTCGTGTGTTCTTTTCATCCTTATAACACACACACACACACCACACACACACACACCACACACACACACACACACACACACACACACACACACACACACCACACACACATATATATATATATATATATTATATATATATAAGTAGATAAATGGTACAACAAGGCACCAATATTTATTGGAAAATAGCAATCGATATAAATACGACGCTATTGTATAGCTTCACTGCGTATATACTCGCAGAGACGCGTGTGTGCAACAAACATGAAAAATAATTGTCTTACCCCTAGGAAGAACATTCGATAAATGGACAACCTAGAATCGGATAATGCAGGACCGGTTTCTAACTCTTCAAATACGTTTGACAACGTAAATTTGATTAGTCTTCATCAGCTGCATTTACCTAGAGAATATTTCAAATGTTGCCACATCAATACCAGTACACTCATCTGAACGCCACATATATGTATATGTATGTGTGTGTGTATATATGTGTGTGTATATATGTGTGTGTGTATATATGTGTGTGTGTATATATGTGTGTGTGTATATATGTGTGTGTGTGTATATATGTGTGTGTATATATGTGTGTATGAAATAAAGGAGAATAAAGGGGAAATGCAGTTTGTGTAGAGACATACAGATTTACCGATGTGAAGATAGACTAAGGGAAGTAAATCAAACTAACTGGAGTTTTTATATACACACACTAAGGTTTACCGGCATTTATAACTGGTACATGCGACTCCTCCTGTATCCATTCTATATGCCTATCAACCAAATATATATATACACACACACACACACAAACAAATATATCTGTGTATAGCTGTGAAGATGTCTACAGGTGTGTGTACCTGTATATGCGTATGAGAATTAGTACATATTTGGTTTGTTATATTCATTATTCTCCCAAGAGATGAAAAATAAAAAAAATACAAAGCTATGGAACTGTGATCAACGTAGGTACTCTAAATATACGATAAAATAAAGTACCAGTCATATATTCGGGTGTCATTGTTATAAACCACACCTCACTCTTCGAAATTGCTGGCCTCGTACGTTAATGAGAAGCCATTATTATTCCTTCATTTGCACAGTGAGGATCTCGTGAATATTGGATCGTGAATATTGACTCCCTATGAATTTGTGTTTCCTCAGAGCGACAATACTTTCTGCAGGATATTTTCTGTTTCCCAGAATTGTTTTCTTTTGCACTATCGTAAGGCTAGGACAGAATCCAGTTGTGCCAAGGAAGATTTCATCACGACCCAAGTGCTCCAATCAGAATTGGTACCACTTTGGCTTTCGTATTCCACATTTTCTCGGCATCTATTCTCCATTGATATAAGGTACACACACACACTCTCACACACACACACATATACACACACACACACACATACACACACACACACACACACACACACACTCACACTCACACACACACACACACATATTTGTTTCTCTCCTTGTTTTTCTGTCCCTTTCTGTAGAAGAGCGTAGGCTTGAAACGTAAAAGACGTTTTCTATTCCTGAGCGTTATACTAATACATCTGTTTGTTTTGTACACCACCTGTCTTCGTCTTTTGTTTTTTTCGTAAACTCTCCCATATATTATATATATATATATATATATATATATATATATATATATATATGTATATATAGCAGAAATACAGCAAAAGCTTTTACTCAGAGTTTCACGTTCCCGTTCGTCGGACAGTTTTGGGCTTACTCTGCTCTCATGGCAATTCCCATGTCTCTGACATATTTCTAGAACTTGGTTGTTAGTGCTCCGAGTACCCCAACAGCTCCTGGAATGACAGACACTCTCCTCGTGGTCCACATTCTTGCAATTCTGTCTTTTAGTAGTCTCTACTTTCCAGTATTTTCTAGTTCTTTGTCATTTATGCAGTCATCTCCAGGTATTGCTATATCTATGATTTGTTTCCTTTTTTTCTTTTTTCCCCCCTTTTTTCTTGTTCCCCCTTTTTTTCCTTCTACCACAACAACATCTGGTCTCCGAGTATCAATTAGGGAGTCACATTTGATTGTAAAATCTCACAGTATCTTATATTCCTTGTTCTTGGTGACCTCTACTGGTTCATATTCGTACCATTTCCGTGCTCTGTTCAGGCCGTACTTTTCACATAGCCTCCAATGAACAAACTTAACCACAATTATCGTGTCTCCTTTTTTAGTGCTTCTAGGCCAGCTTGCTACACTCACTCACAATATGTGAGATTGTTTCATTTCTGCTGCCACACATCCTACAAAGGGGCGATTCGCTGCTCTTATCTCTTAGGGACTTGGTGTAATTAATTCTCAGAGCTTGTTTCTGGGCACTGAATATCATCAATACCTCAATGCATCATTCCAGATCACTTTTTCTTAACCATCTCCAAGTGTTGGTCTTGTCTGTTCCTTCAATTTCTCTGAGGTATTATTGCCTGCGCAGTGATTTCATTTTCCATTTTTTTATACCATCTTCTTTCCCTTGTTTCTTATATGTTTGTGGGTGCATCATATTTTCGGTAGGTATTGTATTGCGGATAGTACTAGGCAGAGAGGCAATGGTCAGCATGAGCAGGGTCTGGAAGAGTAGAGACATCAGACTCGCTACCAAATGCAGATTGGTGAATGCAATTGTCTTCCCAATGGCAACGTATGGATGCGAGACCTGGACACTAAAGAAAGCTGACCAGAAGAGAATTAATGCATTCGAGCTTTGGTGTTGGAGAAGACTTTTACGGATTCCATGGACAGCGAGGCTCACCAATGGAGAAGTTCTTAAGCAGATCAGGCCGAAAATGTCGCTAGAAGCTAGGATCACCAAGCATAGATTGGCATATTTCGGTCATGTTATTCGGAGAAAATCCCTGGAGAAGGACATCATGCTCGGAATGGTCAGTGGCAAGAGAGGAAGAGGCCGACCAAGAACCCGCTGGCTTGACACCATCAAGAGGGATACCGGAATGGACATAGCCAATCTGAACGAAGCGGCCCAGGATAGAACTGACTGGAGGACACTGATCCAACGAGTAACCGAGAATTGACTTCGACTGAGCGAATAGATAGATAGATTGTATTGTTAATTCTAACTACGGCAAGAATTCACTCTGCTGTTTGGCGTATCATCCCTGACTGTTCTTCTCTTAACACAGATGTTGCATTTTATGAGGTCTGTTCCCCCCTTGTTCCGAGAGAGATACTACCCGTCAGTATCGCTTTTTGGCTGTAGTTCCTTATTAATTGTCATCACTTTTCTGGTTTTCCTGTCCATTTCCCCAAGCTCTTTCTTTATCCGCCCAACAACATCTGTGCCATATCGCATTAAGGAAACAAACAGCCCATGTG
>NW_021824171.1:10000-20550 GCF_006345805.1 Octopus sinensis | reverse complement strand
AAAGAAGTCATGAGCAACGTGACAGATCGATAATAAGTATGTGATAAAGATTAAAAATCAAGGACCACCATGTTTATCCAATATTTATTTTTTGGTATTAAATTTTCACTTTTAATTATAGATTATCGGAGCACAATATGTCGGCTAATAGTGTGGTAGAACAATGAATGGCTGACAGCTTATAGTTAGTCAATTTGTAAATTATATATGGACGCATACATCATTTGCACGCATTTATGATGTGAACGGCGAAGCACCAGCTGTCTTGCAGGAATGGTAGATTTGTTTATGAGATCATTTCGCACCCACTTGTTAAAGAGTTGGATGTAACTGGTCGCCATAGTTGTAAGGGTTATGCTACAAGGGACGTATCATATAGCGGTTTGTTGTTCAATTGCCTGTAAGTGGGAATTCATAGAGATTAAATATTCAATTGCAATAGGTATACCAATGTCTATCTATCTATCTATCTATCTATCTATCTATCTATCTATCTATCTATCTATCTATCTATCTATCTATCTATCTATCTATCTATTTATCTATCTATCTAACTGTCTGCCTGTCTGTCTATCTATCTATCTATCTATCTATCTATCTATCTATCGATATATCTATGTATCTATCTATTTATCTACATATCTCTCTGTTTCTGTACACACACACACACACAAACACACACATACACACACACATACATATATATATATATATATATATATATATACCGGAGTAAACACATAAATGTGAAACAAGGTGGAAAAAAGAGTACTCAGTGGTAGGAATTGATATATCGGTTCCATTCTAGCAAAAACTGTCTGATGAACGGCAACGAGAAACTCAGACTAACAGATTTTGTTGAATTTTCTGCTGCTTAAAATAAAGTATATATATATATATATATATATATATATGTGTGTGTGTGTGTGTGTGTGTGTATGTGTGTGTGTGTGTGTGTGAGATGAAATGCGGATTCACGTGGTTGTAATTGAATCTCTTTTACTCTACAGAAATGTTATTCAACATCATCACAATTATTATGGGTTCTCAATTGCAAGTGTGCATTAGATCGAGGGGGAAATTATATCCGTGATTTATTTCACCATACACAGCACAAACACACTAATAACTTCTTACAGTATCATCTTCCCATACGAGTTACTGTTATTAAGAAGACACTGCTAGATTTTATTTCGTGCGTTCCTTTACTGCTTGTCGCGTGTTTCTTTGGTATACGGTCACTCTACTCTTTAAATAATTCGATATATTATTTGCTTGATTATTTATGCGTTCGAGGACTGCGGAGTAAAAGTAAATAGATAGACCTGTAGTGAACAAGTAGGTAAGAGCACTCCGTCGGTTTCGTCGACGAGGGTCCCCGCTGATACGATCAACGGAACAGCTTGCTCGTGTAATTAACGTGCAAGTGGTTGAGCACTCCACAGTTTGTAGGTGATACTAATAACCTGGTGTAGAACTCTACGTATAACCCTCTGAATGAACCGTTAGTGCGGTAATAATAAAATCGAGAACATAGCGGTAATAGTATGGGGAAGCACTCCGTCGGTTACGACGACGAGGGTTCCGGTTGATCCGAATCAACGGAACAGCCTGCTCGTGAAATTAGCGTGTAAGTGGCTGAGCACTCCACAGACACGTGTACCCTTAACGTAGTTCTCGGGGAGATTCAGCGTGACAAAGAGTGTGACAAGGCTGGCCCTTTGAAATACAGGTACTACTCAATTTTTGCCAGCTGAGTAGACATAAGCAACGTGAAATAAAGTGTCTTGCTCAAGGACACAACGTGCCGCCGGGAATTGAACTCACGACCTTACGATCATGGGCCGAATTCCCCTACCACTAAGCCACGCGCCTTCACGTAAACAAGTATTCCTGAGTCAAATAAATAAATAAATAACTAAATAAACTAAATAGGCGCAGGAGTGGCTGTGTGGTAAGTAGCTTGCTAACCAACCACATGGTTCCGGGTTCAGTCCCACTGCGTGGCATCTTGGGCGAGTGTCTTCTGCTATAGCCTTGGGCCGACCAAAGCCTTGTGAATGAATTTGGTAGACGGAAACTGAAAGAAGCCTGTCGTATATATGTATATATATGTATATGTGTGTGTGTGTTTGTGTTCTGTGTTTGTCCCTCTAGCATTGCTTGACAACCGATGCTGGTGTGTTTACGTCCTCGTCACTTAGCGGTTCGGCAAAAGAGACCGATAGAATAAGTGCTGGGCTTACAAAGAATAAGTCAATCCCGGGGTCGATTTGCTCGACTAAAGGCGGTGCTCCAGCATGGCCGCAGTCAAATGACTGAAACAAGTAAAAGAGAGTAAAAAGAGTAAACAACAACGCTAGTTTTATTTATAAGACCATCCGAAAAATAAAAAGGGAAAAAGGGAAAACAATGCTGACCACGTTTACGCATGCGTGAATTGATCGTCTTCAATGTACGTTCCTTCAAACACGTTGACTATTTAAATAACGCATCAAAATATTTCCGTCTGGACACTTTGTCACTCTCCGCCAGTAATTATACGGTAACGGTGGTCTCTATCGGGAAAATTCATGGAGGACTGTTCTGCAATTTCTTGCTAACCAAGCTGCAAAGATGATTTGCATGTAATGCTCAAATTTGGGTTGTCCGGGAAGTTCATGCCGATTTTTAAAGGAAAGAAATAGGTCAATAAATACTCGACATTACATTTTTAATCAAAATCCTACCCATTTGGGGCCGTTGGTATCGCTTTCATACTATCATTTTCTTTCACTTAACAATTCATTTTTCATAAATTTTAATTATAATGTTCTATGTCCCCATGTCTTTTGGTGTCCCCCTCTGTGTCGCCCCTAGTGGGTAATAAAGAATCACCAAATCCTACCCATTTGGTCGGTTGTGTTTTTTTCGGCTGCTGAAAATTCGGTAAAAAAGAAGAAAAAGCGTTGTTGTTGTTGTGGAAATTCTGAACGGCGTTGATGCGGTTTTGCGTTTCGCTCGTTCTGCGCGTTACACTTTTTCTGTTTTGGCGGCCGTTTTCGGTCTGTCAGACAGAAGAAATGGACTATGAGTCTCTAACAGACTTGTCCACGACAGATGAGGAACTGGAACAGGCAATTACAATGAAGCTGATGGAAGAAAAGCTGGAGTTTTCGAGTCTTTATCAGACTTGTCTACGTCTGAGAAGGAGCTAGAAATGGCAGCGAGGAATTGGACGAGAAGCTGGGTTATACTTATGCCGGTGTAACCAAGAAGGCGGAAGAGAAAGGGGTCGACTTGGCCAAGCTACCAGTTACCAGAAATACATGAAAAAGGAAAGCGGTGAGGTGGAACTAGCACCGACACCCAGGAGAAAAAATGGTATGATAAGAGGACCATTATTTACAGGGTGTTCGCAAACGAAAGGAAGAGGGTAGAAGTTGTAACCATGGAGTGGATAGAGAAGGCCTGCGAAGAACTGAGGAGGAAATTAATTTTCTGACTCGAGGATCCAAGTACGGTACCGTAGTTGTGCATTTTAAAAGTGAATCTGCAGCGAGGAGATGGCGGCGAAGGCGGTGAAGTCAGAAAAGGTAACACTGTTACCTACGTATTTAAACAGAGGATTACACGAATAAGGGTGGAGGGAGTGCCACCAAACGTGGAGGCAGAGTGGATTGTGGCGGCTGTGATCAGCGGCCACGAGGAGGAAGTAGATATTCTCCATGCCTCGGTTAAGTCCGAGGGCTGGAGAGGCGTAACAGTGGAGCTGAACGTACAGGCAGAGAACGAGGTACTGGTGGACCTGGCGGAAAGCATCAGATTGGGAGACGTGATCATGAGAGTGTGGGTGGAGGGCAGAGCTCCACGTTGTTACAAGTGTGGCCTGAGGGGTCACATAAGAGCCTTCTGCCCTCCCCCAGGGAAAGAAATGGATTCCGAACCACAGAGAGAGAAGCAGAAACCAGAGGAGAAGGAGACAGTAGAAGAGGAAGAGAATACACAGAAATGGAAGGAAGCTGGAAATAAGAGGAAGAGAAGAATACGAGGAAAAGAAAATAACATGGAACACCAATCTACCCCAAAACCACCCACACCCTCTGAGTCCCACCCTATCCATGCAGACATTGAACCCACCCGCTCCCCCCCAACAAGAAAACAAAAGAAAAAAATAATACACACAGACAAGAGATTGAAATCGATATCAGGCCGTACATTTGTACTATGACTGAACAGAAAGAAGTTAAAAGTCTAATGGAAGAGTATAAATGGTATGAAGTTGGTGAGACTAGGTATGCTGTGATTGAAAAGAAGAACATAGATGAGTTTATGGTGAGGTGTGAAAGGGAGAATTGGGAGGTGAAAGATATAAGAATGAGCGATGAATTCGTGGAAAATATGGATGAGTATTTCGGAGTAAAAATGGATATGGAATTTATTCGTATTGGCAAGAACATTCAAGTGACGATGAAAAACAAAGGACAGGTAAGTGATGCTAACGGACGGGGCCGTTAGTATCGCTTTCATATTATCATTTTCTTTCACTTAACAATTCATTTTTCATAAATTTTAATTATAATGTTCTATGTCGCCATGTCTTTTGGTGTCCCCCTCTGTGTCGCCCCCTGGTGGGTAATAAAGAATCGAATCCTACCCATTTGGGGCCGTTGTATCGCTTTCATACTATCATTTTCTTTCACTTAACAATTCATTTTTCATAAATTTTAATTATATGTTCTATGTCCCCATGTCTTTTGGTGTCCCCCTCTGTGTCGCCCCTAGTGGGTATAAAGAATCACCAAATCCTACCCATTTGGTCGGTTGTGTTTTTTTCGGCTGCTGAAAATTCGGTAAAAAAGAAGAAAAAGCGTTGTTGTTGTTGTGGAAATTCTGAACGGCGTTGATGCGGTTTCGCGTTTCGCTCGTTCTGCGCGTTACACTTTTTCTGTTTTGGCGGCCGTTTTCGGTCTGTCAGACAGAAGGAAATGGACTATGAGTCTCTAACAGACTTGTCCACGACAGATGAGGAACTGGAACAGGCAATTACAATGAAGCTGATGGAAGAAAAGGCTGGAGTTTTCGAGTCTTTATCAGACTTTTCTACGTCTGAGAAGGAGCTAGAAATGGCAGCGAGGAAATTGGACGAGAAGCTGGGTTATACTTATGCCGGTGTAACCAAGAAGGCGGAAGAGAAAGGGGTCGACTTGGCCAAGCTACCAAGTTACCAGAATACATGAAAAAGGAAAGCGGTGAGGTGGAACTATCACCGACACCCAGGAGAAAAGAATGGTATGATAAGAGGACCATTATTTACAGGGTGTTCGCAAACGAAAGGAAGAGGGTAGAAGTTGTAACCATGGAGTGGATAGAGGAAGCGCTGAGAAGATCGGAGGAGGAAATTAATTTTCTGACTCGAGGATCCAAGTATGGTACCGTAGTGGTACATTTTAAAAGTGAATCTGCAGCGAGGAAGATGGCGGCGAAGGCGGTGAAGTCAGAAAAGGTAACACTGTTGCCTACGTATTTAAACAGAAGGATTACACGAATAAGGGTGGAGGGAGTGCCACCAAACGTGGAGGCAGAGTGGATTGTGGCGGCTGTGATCAGCGGCCACGAGGAGAAAGTGGATATTCTCCATGCCTCGGTTAAGTCCGAGGGCTGGAGAGGCGTAACAGTGGAGCTGAACGTACAGGCAGAGAACGAGGTACTGGTGGACCTGGCGGAAAGCATCAGATTGGGAGACGTGATCATGAGAGTGTGGGTGGAGGGCAGAGCTCCACGTTGTTACAAGTGTGGCCTGAGGGGTCACATAAGAGCCTTCTGCCCTCCCCCAGGGAAAGAAATGGATTCCGAACCACAGAGAGAGAAGCAGAAACCAGAGGAGAAGGAGACAGTAGAAGAGGAAGAAAATACACAGAAATGGAAGGAAGCTGGAAATAAGAGGAAGAGAAGAATACGTGGAAAAGAAAATAATATGGAACACCAATCTACCCCAAAACCACCCACACCCTCTGAGTCCCACCCTATCCATGCAGACATTGAACCCACCCGCTCCCCCCCAACAAGAAAACAAAAGAAAAAAAATAATACACACAGACAAGAGATTGAAATCGATATCAGGCCGTACATTTGTACTATGACTGAACAGAAAGAAGTTAAAAGTCTAATGGAAGAGTATAAATGGTATGAAGTTGGTGAGACTAGGTATGCTGTGATTGAAAAGAAGAACATAGATGAGTTTATGGTGAGGTGTGAAAGGGAGAATTGGGAGGTGAAAGATATAAGAATGAGCGATGAATTCGTGGAAAATATGGATGAGTATTTCGGAGTAAAAATGGATATGGAATTTATTCGTATTGGCAAAGAACATTCAAGTGACGATGAAAAACAAAGGACAGGTAAGTGATGCTAACGGACGGGGCCGTTAGTATCGCTTTCATATTATCATTTTCTTTCACTTAACAATTCATTTTTCATAAATTTTAATTATAATGTTCTATGTCCCCATGTCTTGTGGTGTCCCCCTCTGTGTCGCCCCCTGGTGGCTAATAAAGAATCACAAATCCTACCCATTTGGTCGGTTGTGTTTGTTTCGGCTGCTGAAAATTCGGTAAAAAAGAACAAAAAGCGTTGTTGTTGTTGTGGAAATTCTGAACGGCGTTGATGCGGTTTCGCGTTTCGCTGGTTCGGCGCGTTAAACTTTTTTCTGTTTTGGCGGCCGTTTTCGGTCTGTCAGACAGAAGGAAATGGACTATGAGTCTCTAACAGACTTGTCCACGACAGATGAGGAACTGGAACAGGCAATTACAATGAAGCTGATGGAAGAAAAGGCTGGAGTTTTCGAGTCTTTATCAGACTTGTCTACGTCTGAGAAGGAGCTAGAAATGGCAGCAAGGAAATTGGACGAGAAGCTGGGTTATACCTATGCCGGTGTAACCAAGAAAGCGGAAGAGAAAGGGGTCGACTTGGCCAAGCTACCAAGTTACCAGAAATACATGAAAAAGGAAAGCGGTGAGGTGGAATTGGCACCGACACCCAGGAGAAAAGAATGGTATGATAAGAGGACCATTATTTACAGGGTGTTCGCAAACGAAAGGAAGAGGGTAGAAGTTGTAACCATGGAGTGGATAGAGGAGGCCCTGAGAAGATCGGAGGAGGAAATTAATTTTCTGACTCGAGGATCCAAGTATGGTACCGTAGTGGTACATTTTGAAAGTGAATCTGCAGCGAGGAAGATGGCGGCGAAGGCGGTGAAGTCAGAAAAGGTAACACTGTTGCCTACGTATTTAAACAGAAGGATTACACGAATAAGGGTGGAGGGAGTGCCACCAACGTGGAGGCAGAGTGGATTGTGGCGGCTGTGATCAGCGGCCACGAGGAGAAAGTGGATATTCTCCATGCTCGGTTAAGTCCGAGGGCTGGAGAGGCGTAACAGTGGAGCTGAACGTACGGCAGAGAACGAGGTACTGGTGGACCTGGCGGAAAGCATCAGATTGGGAGACGTGATCATGAGAGTGTGGGTGGAGGGCAGGGCTCCACGTTGTTACAAGTGTGGCCTGAGGGGTCACATAAGAGCCTTCTGCCCTCCCCCAGGGAAAGAAATGGATTCCGAACCACAGAGAGAGAAGCAGAACCAGAGGAGAAGGAGACAGTAGAAGAGGAACAGAATACACAGAAATGGAAGGAAGCTGGAAATAAGAGGAAGAGAAGAATACGAGGAAAAGAAAATAACATGGAACACCAATCTACCCCAAAACCACCCACACCCTCTGAGTCCCACCCTATTCTGCAGACAGTGAACCCACCCGCTCCCCCCCAACAAGAAAACAAACAAAAGAAAAAAATAATACACACAGACAAGAGATTGAAATCGATATCAGGCCGTACATTTGTACTATGACTGAACAGATAGAAGTTAAAAGTCTAATGGAAGAGTATAAATGTATGAAGTTGGTGAGACTAGGTATGCTGTGATTGAAAAGAAGAACATACATGAGTTTATGGTGAGGTGTGAAAGGGAGAATTGGGAGGTGAAAGATATAAGAATGAGCGATGAATTCGTGGAAAATATGGATGAGTATTCGGAGTAAGAATGGATATGGAATTTATTCGTATTGGCAAGAACATTCAAGTGACGATGAAAAACAAAGGACAGGTAAGTGATGCTAACGGATGGGGCCGTTAGTATCGCTTTCATATTATCATTTTCTTTCACTTAACAATTCATTTTTCATAAATTTTAATTATAATGTTCTATGTCCCCATGTCTTTTGGTGTCCCCCTCTGTGTCGCCCCTAGTGGGTAATAAAGAATCACCTGACAATCCAATATTTGTAATCTACATTATCTCACTCTCCGTCCATTATTTCAACATTACATGTAAACATACACGGTGTATCACACGCTACATGTCGAGTTGGTCATATGACTGAGTAATTAGGACCTAGCTTAATAGGAATGCACTCTCAAAGCTAGAATTCTGGTTCACAGTCTTGGTAGTATTTGGAACGAATTAATGAAACACGTGTCAGTTACGTGATCCACTTCAGTCTATGATTAAGCATTTGGATTAATGCGTGTCGGACGCTCTTTCAGTTTTCGATTATAAATATCTACCCTTTCTACCGCTAATGTTATGTTGAGGAGTATAAACACACCGGCATATCTTCGTCATAGATATAAGGCATTGCCTATTTAGAACAAAGACCTTCGGCAGATAGTCCGACATATTATCCACACAGATTACAGTGAATTCACCAATTAATACGAAACGTGACAGCCTCTTTCGGCTCACGTTACTAATGAAATACAATTGCTTTGTAAATGATATATATTAAAAGTTTTCCACGTATTAAGTAACATAGAAGCATTCTTTTCACGACAACTACTTAGAACCTGTCCGGTGAGAAAATTGTTAAATGAAATAAATGAGAGACAGAGTGGAAAGAAATAGAATGTTATTGGTTTTAGTAAGATATATGGCTGACATTTTCAATGCAAGAAATACTAATTCGAAGTGAGAGAATGAGGTAGAGACAGAGAAAACCAGGAGAGAAAGAAGCGCAGAGAGAGAAAGAGAGTAAGAGAAAGGAGATAGGTAGGCAGAGAGAGAATAAGAGAGGATAAGAGAGGAAAGACATTGTCTGAAATGAAATATACTAAACTATTTTAAATTGAATTATATTTCGATACGAATACTATTCACACAATATTCGCCAACAAGAAACCACTTTGAAATTATTTTAGCATTTATCAAAGAGTCATATTTTGGCATTTTTATAGTTGTTTAATGGACAATGCCATTTTGTAAATGAATGATGGTAGATACAGAAAAGATTATTTTCCATTAATATGTAACCGTATTCCATGATTGTCTTCGTTTTATGTATGTTCAAACATCACAAGAGTTGACGTCTAAGACAGCATACTATATATTTTGAAACTCTCACACACATTATGCATATGTACATCTATAAATACATATACACATACATACATACATACATACATACATACATACATACATACATACATACATACATACATACATACATGTATATATCTATATCTCTATCTATCTATGTATCTTTCTATCTATCTCTCTCTCTCTCTCTCTCTCTCTCTCTATATATATATATATATATATATATATATATATATATATCCTTCTTTCTCTCCTTGTTTCCTTCTGTGTTTCTTTCTGTGGAAGAGCGTAGGCTCGAAACGTTAAAAACTTTTTCAATTCCCGAGCGTTATACTAATACATCTGTTTGTTGTCTACACCCCATGTTTTCGTCTTTTGCTTTTTGTGAATTTTCCCTATATATGTATATATCTATATATATATGTATATATATATATATAATATATATATATATATATATATATATATATCCTTCTTTCTCTCCTTGTTTCCTTCTGTGTTTCTTTCTGTGGAAGAGCGTAGGCTCGAAACGTTAAAAACTTTTTCAATTCCCGAGCGTTATACTAATACATCTGTTTGTTGTCTACACCCCATGTTTTCGTCTTTTGCTTTTTGTGAATTTTCCCTATATATGTATATATCTATATATATATGTGTATATATATATATAGATATATATATATATATATATATATATATATATATATATATATTGTTTTATATATATATATATGTATATTGTACCAAAGCCTTGTGAGCGGAATTGGTAGACGGAAACTGAAAGAAGCCTGTTGTGTATATATCTATGTGTGTGTGTGTGTGCGTGCGTCTTTGTGTTTGTATTTGTCCTCCCCGCACACGATCGCTTGACAACCAATGTCGGAGGCTTTACGTTCCCGTAACTTAGTGTTTAGACAAAAGAGACCGATACAATAAGTACCAGGCTTACAAAGCATAAGTCGTGGGTGTCGATTTTTTTCAACTAAGAGGCGTTGCTCCAGCATGGGCGCAGTGAAATGACTGAAACAAGTAAGAATAAAAGAATACATATACTATACATACATACATACATACATATATATATATATATATATATACATATATATATATGTATGTATGTATAGTATATGTATTCTATAGTGTG
>NW_021824171.1:0-5000 GCF_006345805.1 Octopus sinensis | reverse complement strand
TCCGTCTACCAAATCCACTCACAAGGCCTTGGTCGGACATGGCTATAGTAGAAGACACTTGCCCAAGGTGCCACACAGTGGTACTGAACTCGGAACCATGTGGTGGTTAGCAAGCTACTTACCACACAGCCACTCCTGCGCCTATACGGTGTTTCCGGTTTTGAAACGACATCGGATCTTAAGTGCAAAACGTAGACGGACAGAATCTTGGTTGGCAGCTTTATCGACTTCAGGTTCACCAAATCTGTTTGCCCCACAGAAAGGCTGTCGCAGATGGTTACTTTGATCGTTAGTGTGTCGGCTTCTGGTCATAAGGATTTCGGCTTCCGTTAATATATATATATATATATATATAGGCGCAGGAGTGGCTGTGTGGTAAGTAGCTTGCTAACCAACCACATGGTTCCGGGTTCAGTCTCACTGCGTGGCATCTTGGGCAAGTGTCTTCTGCTATAGCCCCGGGCCGACCAATGCCTTGTGAGTGGATTTTGTAGACGGAAACTGAAAGAAGTCCGTCGTATTATAGTATATATAATATATATATATATATATATACATATATGTGTGTGTGTGGTGTTTGGTGTATCTGTGTTTGTCCCCCTAGCATTGCTTGACAACCAATGCTGGTGTGTTTACCTCCCCGTCACTTAGCGGTTCGGCAAAAGAGACCGATAGAATAAGTATGGGCTTACAAAGAATAAGTCCGGGGTCGATTTGCTCGACTAAAAGGCGGTTGCTCCAGCATGGCCGCAGTCCTCCAATGACTGAAACAAGTAAAAGAGTAAAGAGAAAGAGTATATAGATGATGGTGGAGGCGCAATGGCCCAGTGGTTAGGCAGCGGACTCCGGTCGTAGGATCGCGGTTCGATTCCCAGACCGGCGTCCTGTGATGTGAGTGTTTATGAGAGGAAAAACACCTAAAGCCCCCACGAGGCTCCGGCAAGGGGATGGTGGTGATCCCTACTGCTACTTTCACCACAACTTTCTCTCACTTTACTTCCTGTTTCTGTTGTACCTGAATTTCAAAGGGCCGGCTTGTCACTCTTGTTGTCACGCTGAATATTCCCGAGAACTACGTTAAGGGTACACGTGTCGTGGAGTGCTCAGCCACTTACACGTTTAATTTCACGAGCAGGCTGTTCCGTTGATCGGATCAACCGGAACCCTCGTCGTCGTAACCGACAGAGTGCTTCCTCATATATATGATGCCAACGCTTTGCTATGCAGCATTGCTGCTACTTAACAATGCCTTGGTTGTTTTGATTCTGAGTGTTGTTCCTTTTACATACGTCATCTAAGCATCCATAGTAGAGCCACGGTTACTAAAACTGAGAGTACTCCATGCCGTGCAGCAAACGTTTTAGCTTAGAGCAAACAGAAGATTTAGAAACTTCTTTTTTTGCTTTTTACCGCTTTTTACTGGTTTCAACTTATGAAGCAATGCCTTTAATTTCAGGGGAGGTAATACGTCGATTAGGTCGATTCCATTGTTTATCTTATAGTTTTCTTTATCGAACCCGAAAAGATGAAAGGCGAAGTCGACGTTGGTGTGATTTGAAATCAGAACATGAGGACAAGAGAAATACCGCTAAGCATTTTGTCCGGCTAACGATTATTTCTTTATTGCCCACAAGGGGTTAAGCACAGAAGGGACAAACGAGGACAGACAAACGGATTAAGTCGATTACATCGACCCCAGAGCGTAACTGATACTTAATTTACCGACCCCGAAAGGATGAAAGGCAAAGTCGACCTCGGGAGAATTTGAACTCAGAAAGTAGCGGCAGACGAAATACCTATTTCTTTACTACCCACAAGGGGCTAAACATAGATAGGATAAACAAGGACAGACAAACGGATTAAGTCGATTATATCGACCGCAGTGCGTAACTGGTACTTATTTATCGACCCCGAAAAGATGAAAGGCAAAGTCGACCTCGGCGGAATTTGAACTCAGAACGCAACGGCAGACGAAATACCGATAAGCATATTGTCCGGCTAACGATTCTGCCAGCTCATCACCTTATCCCACCGCCGCTTTATATTAAGTGGAGCACTTCCGGTTCTGATCCAAAACAGCAAATCATTTGTCATTTGTAGGTTAAGAAGGTTTAACAGTGGAGATCTATCGTGTTATGTATTGAGCCTGGGGAAACATCCAAATGTATCCTCAATGATACGCAGCACAATGCAGGAAAGAGAGATGCTGGCAGAATAATTCGAAATGGATATTATGAGAACCATCAGCAAATGAAATAAATGACATTGTAAAATTGTATATTTGCATGTAATACATGTATACAGACATACACACTCATCTATCTATCTATCTATCTATCTATCTATCTATCTATCTATATCTATCTATCTATCTATCTATATCTATCTATCTATCTATCTGTCGGTCTGTCTGTCTGTCTGTCTGTCATCTATATATCTAATCTATCTAACACCACCTACCTACCTACCTACCACCTACCTACCTACCCTATCTATCTATCTATCTATCTATCTATCTACCTACCTACCTACCTACCTATCTTCTATCTATCTATCATCTACTATCATCATCTATCTATCTATCTATCTATCTATCTATATATATATATATATATATATATATATATAGGTTCGTGGGTGGGGAGTGTGTGTGTGAGTGTATCATAAAGAAGACTAGAGAATTATATACATCTTCAAAACTACTTCACTAGAATATATAATTATTAAATTCACATCAATGAATTCGTTGAGAATAATACTTTTATGAACAAATTTTGAAGATATGTAATTTTTTATTGTTTCTATGATGTATTAAGTAAATACTCTGTATTCTGTACAAAATCCAAGAAAGCGAACTCAATATTTAATTATTGTGCAAATTACCATGAAATTGTTTGTGATGAACATTTTTATATTTTCCTATGACACGAAGACGTTGGCCAGAACCCTAGAGTACTAAGGTATCTGCCAGATTCCAAACGCCTATTCCTGTACGCCATTTATATATCTATATATAAAGCTGAAGTTGTCTGTGTATGGCAGGTTTGATAGCCTTCAACTAACACTATCTTCTCCGAGACCCTGCGGCGCAAGTTGACAAAAATTGAGAGTATGATAGAAGAAGGCTCGCTCTTCCTTTCGTAGAAGAAAAATTCAAATCGGACCATGTTAACACCAAATATTATTTACATCAAAAAGGTGCTTTTTTTTTTCTATGAAAATCCCTATTTTGTACGATTTTTTGACTGCTGTGTCGTCATTTTTCGGTGTATTTCAACCAGAAAAATGTTCACTTAAGGAGAATAACAAGCTACATAATGCACAATTTTTACTTTTCAAAAATTTCAATTCTAAAGGGTCGAAACAAACCCGGGAAATGCCGGGCGATACTGCTAGTATAGAATATAAGGATAAAAATTACGTTGATGATTTTTATCAGGTAGTCAGCATGCTATAAAGATTTATAGGTAATTTATACATTTAATAAATAATAATATACATAGGTATATAATTATATTAAGGGAGCAAGGCCGAAAGCGACCTAACTTTAACATACCTGAAGTGCCGAGACCTACGAAAAGTATATATCGAGGATTTATCCCAGTTTTGTCGTAGTTCAGTCATTGAAAAAGTTAACGTTTAATCATAGAGGATCAGCTCATATGCGCACCAGTATATCTGGATATACAGTGCAAGGAACATTGAGATGGTGAAAGACAAACAGACATCCATAAACATATATATATATATATATGTGTTCCTTCTCAAGCCATGCCTGGTTCACAAGGGCCGGTTTCTCGGTTTCTTTCGCGTATAGGTTCCCCACCTCGACGGGACGCCGGTCCGTCGCAGGTGAGCTGCAAGATGCAGGAGGAAAGAGTGAGAGAAAGTTGTGGCGAAAGAGTCAGCAGAAGTTCGCCATTACCTTCTTCTGCCGGAGCCGCGTGGAGCTTAGGTTTTTTCGCTCATAAACACTCGCATCGCCCGGTCTGAGATACGAACCCACGATCCCTCGACCGCGAGTCCGCTGCTCTAACCACTAGATCATGTGCTCCACATATATATACTATTTAATATATATATATATATTCTATATATATATATATATATATATATATAGTAGATATATATAATATATATACTATATATATATATATATGTATACTCATCAAATTACTTGCTATGCGAGTACATTCCCCTATATATATATATATACATAGCACAAATCAGAATGTAAGAATTTAGCGGTTCGGCAAAAGAGTCCGATAGACTAAGTACTAGGCTTACAAAGGATAAGTCCTGGGGTCGATTTGCTCAACCAAAGGCGAGACACAGCATGGCCGCAGTCAAATGATTGGAACAAGTAACAGAATATAAGAATACATACACACATTGCAACACACAAAAATATCAACGCACCCAGGCACAAACGCACAGACACATACACACACACACACAAACACACACAAACACACACACACATACACATACACACACACAAACACACACACACACACACACACACACTCATATACAGATACAGGATTCTGTAAAAAAATATAAAAATTCATTGAATGTCGTAATACTCAAAATTAGTTTTCATTCACACTGAACTGGCACGTGCACTTACCATCCTCTTTCTCTCTTTCATTCCCTCTTTCTATTAACCCCCCTCTCTCTCTCTCTCTCTCTCTCTCTCTCTTTCTCTCTTTCTCATTCAGTCTCATACGTGTGTCTATGTGTCTGTGTATGTGAATATATAACGTTACATGTTTGTAAGCCAAATATATTTTTTCCTATTGCCAGCAAAGATTCTTATCTGTATTTGTATGTACGTAATTGATACATATCATTCTGTAAGTATAACGTTATAAGAATATATTTATGTGAAAATATATGGGGATTATGAATATATTCAGCTTGACAGTATCTGTTATGCTTCTATTTAAGTAGACATCCCTTTGTTTTTTGATGTTTATAGCTGTATTATGTATCCATGT
>NW_021824170.1:17500-19778 GCF_006345805.1 Octopus sinensis | reverse complement strand
TTATTATTATCATTATTGTTATTATTAATATTATTGTTGTTGTTGTTGTTATTGCTATTGTTATTGTTATTGTTGTTGTTGCTGTAGCTATTCTTGTTGTTGTTATATGAAGATTTACAGCTCATTTTGCTGAGTCAAATGGAAGGTGTCAGCTGTCAACAGCCAGTAGACCAAGGTGACGCTTCTTTACTGGTATCACGTCTAGTCTCTTCATTGACCACAAGCTTCGTATTTCCCACTTTAAATCTTCGTAGTTGTTTACTTTTTCTTCTTTCACATTGCTCCTTTTGTCACCCGGGCATGCTATGTCGATAACTATACATGTTCATTCTTCTTTATTTATTGCACCAATATCCGGTTTCATATGTCTGGTCAGGTGATCACACTGGCTCATTGCATCCCACAAGATTTTGCAGTTCTCATTTTCGGTGATTCCTGATGGTGGTTCCTAACACATCTTTGCTCTTTGTAAGTAGTGATTTCCACAGAGCTCCCGATGGATCAATCTTGCCACATTCCCATGGCGTCGTTTAGGCATTGTTTAGAACAGTCCAAGATCTAGTAACTTTTGTGAAATGTCAAGTGACTAACTCTTGTACTCAATAACTGGTTCTCAACCAGAGTCCATATGCCACCTGCGGATCCATGTAAGATACATGGAGGTCTATACCAGTAACGGGTCTACGCTAGTAACATTATAAAGGTTGGGTCTGCGGTGGCATTTTAAACGTCCATTTTAAACGTTTTGATTTAAATGTATCTATTGCAAGAAACAGATGGATTTTTTTTCTTTAAGTTTGTACATAGTTCAACCTACACAAGTGAATGTAGAGATGTTAAAATGGGAATATTGATAGATCTATCTATAAAACTAGTTTTTAATCGTCGAATGTTTAAGGGTTCCAAATAAAATAGTAATGAAAGGGGCCCATAGAGAAAAAATTTGTGAGAACATCTGGACTAAATGAATTACTTGCAATTTTTCACTGACGTTTTATAATTTATCGATCATAAATATCCGAAATCTATGATCGATATCTTATTGGAGATTTCATGTTGTGATTATGCAAGTATCTTCCGGAAGTCAGGTTGACCCATAGGCTTCTGTTCGTTCTCACTTCTTACCGGAGAATACGGAAGGAGTAAATTGGAAGATAGGATAAAGTAAGACGAAAGATAAATCGTAAAAATATTCCAGTGAATTAACCGAATGAATATAATATGAATATATAGACATACAATGCGGGCATACATACCGACACACATAAACATGTTCACATAATACACATACATATTCATAAAGTTCTGTAGATAAACATACAGACAATAGCATTTATGTCAACGTGTGTGTGTGTGAGTGTGGGGGGAATGCGAGTATTTGCGTGTGTATGTGCGCGTGCGTGCGGTGTGTTGAGTATCTGTGCGTACGTGAGTGTGTTTGAGTGTGTCTTGTATGTATGTGTGTGCGTGTGCGTTGTATGTGTATGTATGTGTGTGTTTAGATATACATATATGTATATATGTGTGTGTGAATGCGTCCGTATGCTATATATATATATATAATTACGCACACACACACATTCACACACAAACACACACAAACACACACATTCATACAAGTATGCACACATAGACTCACACACACACGCACATACACACACACATATACGTGTGTAAGAAAGTTATAAAGCAACACTGTTCATTGTCATTTATCGCAGAAGCAGCCGTATACAGAAAGTAATACGTAAATCTTGTTATTGTGTTCATTTATTAAATATAGATATACATACGGACACACAGACAGACAGACATAATACGAACGCGCGTGGGTGCGCACACACACTCCGATACACACACACACACACACACACACACACACACACACATATATATATGGTAAGG
The DNA here is from genome assembly GCF_006345805.1 of Octopus sinensis. Taxonomy (NCBI): domain Eukaryota; kingdom Metazoa; phylum Mollusca; class Cephalopoda; order Octopoda; family Octopodidae; genus Octopus; species Octopus sinensis. The sequence continues at coordinate 17,876 of NW_021824170.1, read as the reverse complement.
TTGTAAGTTATACTGTTCGTAAAATAGCAAGTAACATGGCTTCTAATTTATCTTAAAATGGATGGTACAGTACTCCTAGTTACACATACAGATAAACGGACAGACAGACAGACAGACACACACACACACACACACACACACACACGCGCGCGCACGCACGCACACACATACACACATACAGAAATGTAAGACATGATCGAAGCTACGAATTTGGTAGTGACCATCCAGTGGTAATGAATCGCTTATAAACTTGTTAACCATTTAGAGCTTAGTTTAAATGTATTAATTATATTAATTTACACATAATATTAAAATTATATTAGTAGGACATCATTGTTACATTTGTTATATATATATATCTAGCATATCGTTATCA
>NW_021824170.1:0-7500 GCF_006345805.1 Octopus sinensis | reverse complement strand
ATCTATCTATCTATCTTTTTCGTAGGCTTTTCTTCCCACGGATAAGCCTTACTTGCTTTCCCCTTTACATCATACATCATAACACTGTGATACACAATCCCTATTCATCGATTTTTTTCCTCTTCCCATTTTTTCTTCTTTTTTTCATTTCTCTTTTCTTTTGTTCCTTTTCCCTTCTTTCTTTCTTTTCTTTTTGTTTTTTATTTTTTGTTCTTTTTTCCCCTTTTACGATCCCTTTTGATCGAAAACCTACGCCACCTTTTTTTTGTTTCTTTTGTTTTTTGTTTTTTGTTTTTTTCATCCCCCAAAAGAAAAGCTCTACCTTGTAATTTGTCCCATCTGTGTGCAGCCCTGTGTGGCTAATAAAGAAACTTATCTATGTATCTATCTATCCATCTATCTATCTATCTATCTATCTATCTATCTATCTATCTATTAAGTTAACTTGCTAACTATCTGTCTGCCTGTCCATAGGTCGATCTGTCTGTCTGTCTGTCTAACTATCATCGTAGGTGTTTAACTGGAAAAACATCAAGAATGTTCCAAAGATCAAGAATCTTCCCAAACGAATGCATAAACCTATGCATGCCATTATTCAGTTTTATTTCAATATTTCATGCAAATCGAGAAAGAAGAACCAGTTTCTAACCATGATCCAAGGCTCCTTTATTGGAATTTCAACATCATCAACAACAGGGTATCTTTCTTTGTATGTATGTATATGAGCAGATTTGTATATCTTATAATATGTTGGTATTCTCATGCATAAATTTGCATATCTAGACATGCTCATATATATTTAAACGATAAACTTCCGGAAAGTTAACAGAAACGTATGTAGTGACTAGTTGGTAAAATATATAAATTTCCATTCATATATTTGTACTTTAATAAAAAAAGACCCCCTTCGGTCATGAATGACCATGGGATTGCACCTAGAAAGTTACCCTCCTAGACACAAGTCCGGGCACGGTTGTTTATGGAAGACCAGCAGTTGCCCATGCATACCGGCCTCCCCTCTCCACGCCACTAGTGTTATCCAAGGGAAAGACAAAGGTCGATACAGCTTGGCACCAGTGACGTTGCAACTCATTTCTACAGCTGAGTGAACTGGAGCAACGTGAAATAAAGTGCCTTGCTCAAGAACACAACACGCAGCCCGGTCCGGGATTCGAGCTCACAACCTCACGATCGTAAGCTCGACGCTCTAACCACTGAGCCATAAACACAGTATATATTGTATAAGAGACTAAGTGTTTCATGCGATGAAAACGACTCAGACAGCCTCAGGTGCCTGAGTTGTTTTCGTCCCGACAAACTATTAGTAGCTCATAAAAATATATACTGTATTATTATAGTTATTGATTAGCCTCAATAGTTATTGATCAGCCCTTATCGTACATACCTATGACTAGACCCTACTCGTGTCAAAAATATCTATTCTATTCTTCCAGTCCCTGTACTTTATATTATATAGAGAATTATCGGTGGGGGTTATATACATACTTACATATATTATATATATATAATATATATATATATATAATATACATACATATATACATATATATATATAATATATACTATATCATATATATATATATATATATATATAATCTATATTATATATATATATATATATATATATATATCTATATATATATATATATATAGATATATAATATATATTATATATATATATATAGATATATATATATATATCTATATAAGCAGTAATTTGTTTGGCGACATTGATAAAGCGTTGCAGTAAACAATAAGTGACAAATAACAGTAGAAAGAAATATTTTCCACAAGTTTTTGTTGAAACCCGTAAATTTTATTCTATGAAAAATCACACACACACATATATATTTATATATATACATATACAGACAAATACATGTAAGCATCTCTCTCTCACTCTATCCATCTTTCTCTCTCTATATATATATGTGTGTGTATATATACTTATATACATACATTGTTATATGCATACAAACACACACTTATATATATACATGACCATGAATATAAATATATATATATATATATAAATGTCTATATGTATATACATATATATATAAATGTCTATATGTATATAGATATATATGTATAACTAAATAAAATATGAATGTGTGTATATATATATATGTATACATAGTTGACATATATATATGATGTATGTATACATAAGTGACGTATGGTTTTATACACACACACACACATACGCACACGTACACACACACACGTACACACAAACATATATGTATATATGTGTTTGTGCATGTATGTGTGTGAGTGTATGTTTTTGCGTGATTGTGCGTAGAAATGGAGTTAGCCGAAGGTATATCATGTTAGACTAAGTGTCAAAGCATGACATGAAACTTTCTGATCCATCTAACTATAAATCGAAAGATATTTCACCCATAGCTATAACACGATTGACGTTCCTCTCGAAACCACACGCCATGATTGAGATGCTTTACTCCTAGTATAACTCTGGAATGGTGTGTGTGTTGATGTGTAATCCCCGGTTGGCTCATTTTCAGTATGCATACATTCAGATAATTTCCAATCGTGACCATCTAGTTTTTGAATTATATTATTTCTATGTACTTGAAGTAGTTTCAACTGTAGAAGTTATATCCGGATACACTATATAAAAGCATAAGTTAAAATGATAACACACAAGTCTAGAATGAATATAAAAGAAGGGAGAAAGGAAAAGGAAGGTAAATGGTTTCTGTTGTGAAGACTATTTTTACCTCCGCCAATGAAGGAGGTTATGTTTTCATCGGCGTTCGTTCGTCTGTCTGTCCGTCTGTATGCAAAATAACTCAAACAGTTGTAAATGGTATTTAATGATAGATAAAGGTGTTAATGACACAAGGAGCAGATGATGAAATTTTGGTAGTTATCCGGGAATTTTTATGGATTGTTGAAGGATTTTTTATTTGTTATATTTACTTTACATGAAGTATTACAATTTTACATTCTTTGATTATTTCCCTTGAAAACACGTTTATCGTTTTAACTTAACCTATGGTGGCGTTACTGTTTCCAAAGTTTATTTTCGTTTCTCTATTAGTAATTATACTCGCGTATATATCTTAAAATGAGGTGCTTGGCAGATGTCTGCGGAAGATAACATGACAAGCTTTGACTTTTGGGATCGACTCAACTAGTTTGCTATTGTCATTGATGTATTATAACTGTTTCATCTGATCCCTTTTTTTAAAGTTTAAAAAAAAAGAAAAAAAAAAGGAGTGGCTGTGTGGTAAGTAGCTTGCTAACCAACCACATGGTTCCGGGTTCAGTCCCACTTCGTGGCATCTTGGGCAAGTGTCTTCTGCTATAGCCCCGGGCCGACCAATGCCTTGTGAGTGGATTTGGTAGACGGAAACTGAAAGAAGCCTGTCGTATATATGTATATATATATATGTGTATGTATGTGTGTTTGTCCCCCTAGCATTGCTTGACAACCGATGCTGGTGTGTTTACGTCCCCGTCACTTAGCGATTCGGTAAAAGAGACCGATAGAATAAGTACTGGGCTTACAAAGAATAAGTCCCGGGGTCGATTTGCTCGACTAAAGGCGGTGCTCCAGCATGGCCGTATTCAAATGACTGAAACAAGTAAAAGAGTAAAAGAGTAAAGAGTATATGGCTGTGTTATTTTTTTCTAACCTCGCCATGATTATATTTTTGCCACCGTTGGTTTGGGAAATTGGGCGATTTTCAGCATGCTTGTATATGGGTGGAAATGAGCTGCTTGGCAGAGGTCTTCGCTCTAGTGTTTTTCTAGTTGTCATCTATTTTCTATTTTCCCCTGATTTCGACTATATTTAGCTGTGCATTGTACAATAGAATTTGTAAATCTTTGACCGGGCTCAAGAGGCATACAAATGTCTCACGCTACATCATGAATGACTCATTTCAATGATTGTTTTAGCACGGACAGGTCAGTAAACAACTTCGCCTTGAATTCATAATATTCTGTACTGACCCTGAGATGTATAATATATTTGTTTTAATCTTTTCTGCCCATTTTTTCAAATATTCTCATCATACTGTTGTACTTTCTTATGTCCTTAACATGTCCCTGTTACCAAAGACTGTATATATACATGTAATGTGGCAATAATGTAAATTTTTTTGAATTCATAATATTCTATGTTACTTTTGACAATCTTTTTCCAAAGAGTGAAACCGGTTAAGTAAATAAACATCTTTTAAATTGCATTTTCAAACCTTCTTTCGTATATATATATATATATATATATATATATATATATACATATACATACATGTATACATGCATACATACATACATACATACATACATACATACATACATACATACATACATAAATTACATACAGAATAGAAATAAACATTTCCTTCTCGGGCCATACCATATTTTTTCCAAAGGCCATGGAATTGGGCAAGTAATACATTAATTTAAAAAAAAACATTTATGTTTAGGAGGCCCCTCTCCTTGTGCTGATGTATCTCTTAATGCCCATTACACACGTTTCATTCCCTAATATGCGTTACAGAGGAATACATGTCGAAAAGTATGTCACACATCTATTAATAGTTCTCTAGATTTAGCTAGTGAATTAAAATGTTATTACATATGCAATGTCGAATAAATTTTTTCTCCCATAAATCACACACATAAAAAAAGAACACTCCCTCGTTTTCCACAAGTTCATTCTATCTATGCCTTCTCTTAACTTTATGTTTCATTTTCTCTCTTTCGAACGTCGAACAACCACCGTGCACTCTTTTCCTCCATCCATTTCGATCTTCTGTGTCCCTCTCTCAGTCAACAACTGAAACTGCTGTCTGCGTCAGAGCAATTCTGAGGCAGTACTTGAACCTCATATTGGGATTATGTGTGGGTCTCTTACCATCTTGAAAATCACCTTATAAAAGTTGATTGGGAAGTCTTTCATCATTCATTCTTACTAGATATCCACTTTGCAGAATCATTGATTCTACATACTTACCATACATACATACATACATACATACATACATGCATAGATACATACATACATACATATATATATATATATATATATATATATATATATATATATATATAGATAGATATATATGTTTAAGCGTATACACACACAGACACACGCGCATATAATATATATTGATGCATATATATATGATACAAACGCATTCAAACACGCACATACGAATATATATGCATATACTCACACACTTACATATGACCGACCGCACGCGCGTAAATGTGTATGTCCAACCAAAACTGATGAAAGACTAAAGATCAATGACTTCTCATTTGATCGGGAAGTAGAGATAAGTGTAATGCCGGAGATAATTTAGGAATTCTCTGATCCTTCCACATAAGTGTGTTAGTGAGATGAAGTAATAATAACAAACGGGAGATATTTTAAGAAAATACTTGAAACAGGTTACTCGCTTCTAGATCGACTCAAAGACCAAGTTCTGGTGTTAAATGGTCAACCAATTAAGCCAAATGTTTGAGAATTCCGAAACTAAAAAGCGAGAACCAGTAACACAAATCACCCTCTTTTGGTGTTGATTTTGCAATAAATAAGAGCTCTGTACTGATATTATAAGTGACCCAGAACGAATAAAAGACTACGCAGAAGTCAGCGAAATTTGAAATCGGATTAAAATGGGAACAAATATCTCGTAAGCAAGATTTTCATACGCTTAAAGGACTTTATTAATTCCATACATATGGAAGCACTCCGTCGGTTATGGCGACGAGGGTTCCGGTTGATCCGATCAACGGAACAGCCTGCTCGTGAAATTAACGTATAAGTGGCTGAGCACTCCACAGACACGTGTACCCTTAACGTCACAGAGAGTGCCCTAACCACTGGGCCATTGCGCCTCCACTCCATACATATAACAACAACAAAAACAACACCACAAAACAGTATAACCTATATGAAAACGAGCTTCGCCTTTTATGAAATCAACAATAAATTTACGTAGGTTAGAAAATTTTTCTCTAAGCTCTCTCTATATAAACGGCAGTTTGTCTGTCTGTGTGTCTGTGTGTCTGTCAGGTTGTACCCTCACCCTGACCACGGCTTTCAACCGATTCTGATGAAACTTGACACACACATAGCCCAAGTCATAATTCAAAACTACGTAGCGAAAATTTTGAAAAGTTCCCCCAGTTTCTGAAAAAATCGATAAATTCGACATGGGGTCGAGAATCTAAGCTTTTATATGCAACACATTTCTGTCTAGAGGACACAATTCGACCTTTTATCGCCCAAGGGACGCTAGGAACATCGTATACACAGAAGTATTCGAGTGAAGAGAAGACATTGCAACCTACACATGAACCTTCGTTCCCTAGAGGGAAAGGACTAGATTGGGATTAGTCGTTGCCTACTAGGGGCTCTTACATACCCGGGCAACGCCGGGCTATGCTGCTGGTTGATTCTATAAAAGATTTATCGGTCTATTTTAAAAATTATTTTACTGTAAGTCGAGCGCTGAATGAAAGAGAATACGTAAATATCTAACTGGTCAGAAGCGACACAGCGTCGTTTATATAAAATCTAAGTTAAATAAGAAACACGAACTAAAATACCAAATTTCAAATTATTCGTAGTCTAATGTCGCCATTTTTTTTTTCATATTACCTCCTTTTCCTTCTTTCTTGTTTTTTTTTTATATCATATTTGGCATATTTCTATCAATTTCATGCTCGCGAGCTATGTCTGTGTGAGTAAATATGCCGCCACTGCTTGTGTTGATGATTGAGAGTGTGTATATATATATATATATGTGAGTTGTGTGTGTGTGTGTATATACATATGCGTGTGTGTGTGTGTGTGTGTGTGTGTTTTGTTCATTGTAAGCTTTCGTATGCATACAGATTCAAATGTGTGTAGATACTGTAAAAGAAATATAACCAAGTGCTTTGTAGTAGAGAGAGGTCGATCGGGCACTTTGCATTCTTCTAATCAATGTACAATGTGCACATGTATTCGTAAACATTTACATGCATGCTTGTATGCTTGTATGTATGCATGTGTGTATCTCTCTCTCTCACTCTCTCTCTCTATATATATATATGTCTGCGTGTGTGTATACGTTTAAAAACATACATACATATCTATCATATATATATATATATATATATATATATATATATATATATATATATATATATATATATATATATAGATATAGATATATATATATATCTATATATATATATATGTATATATGCACAACAGACATGTATATCAATGCATGTATTTTAATATTCAGTATCTGTGTATCTTACACATATACACGCACACACAGACACACACACACACATACACCACATACACACACACATATATATATATACATGCATACACACACACACATATATATATAATACTGCATACACAAACGCACACACACGCCACACACACGCACACACAAACACACACTCATACACACACACATATTATTTATT
>NW_021824169.1:17500-19830 GCF_006345805.1 Octopus sinensis | reverse complement strand
GTTCTCGGGGATATTCAGCGTGACACAGAGAGTGACAAGGCCGCCCTTTGAAGTACAGGTACAACAGAAACAGGTAGTAAGAGTGAGAGAGAAAGTTGTGGTGAAAGAGTACAGCAGGGATCACCACCATCCCCTGCGGAGCCTCGGATGGAAGCACTCCGTCGGTTACGACGACGAGGGTTCCGGTTGATCCGAATCACGGAACAGCCCGCTCGTGAAATAAAGTGTAAGTGGTGAGCACTCCACAGACACGTGTACCCTTAACGTAGTTCTCGGGGATATTCAGCGTGACAGAGAGTGACAAGGCCGGCCCTTGAAATACAGGTACAACAGAAACAGGAAGTAAGAGTGAGAGAGAGTGAGAGAGAAAGTTGTGGTGAAAGAGTACAGCAGGGATCACCACCATCCCCTGCCGGAGCCTCGTGGAGCTTTTATGTGTTTTCGCTCATAAACACTCACAACGCCCGGTCTGGGAATCGAAACCGCGATCCTATGACCGCGAGTCCGCTGCCCTAACCACTGGGCCATTGCGCCTCCACGGATTAGAGAGAAAGGAGGAGATAAATTGAACAACTATGATGAATTGAATTAGCAAATACTCAAGTTGTGAGCAATGAATAAAGTGGACGTGATACCAATAGTGAGTATGCACTCGGAAGTACCATTACCCAACTACCAACATGGCTCAAAAAGATTGGTACAAATGTAAAGATTGAATACTTACAAAAACCGTTATTGCTTGGAACTTGCAGGAGTTGTCCGCAAGGTTCTTGACTCATGATCAGTAAACAAGTGTCACATTAGTCTCGCTGAGGTGCATGTCTTAGTGGATAGGATGTTGGATTCATGATTGTAAGGTTGTGATTTCGATTCTTGGATCGGAAAACGCGTTGTGTCCTTGAGCAAAATATTTAATTTCCTGTTGCTCCAGTCAATTTAGCTTGGGAGTGGGGAGGGGGGAACGAGTAATCCTGCGACGGACCGGCGTTCCTGCCTTTGTGGGGGACTCGTACGCCATGAAACCGGAGAACCGGTCCTTATGAGTAACTTTTACTTTTACCATTTTGTCACCTTAGTCTGCTGACACTTTCCAGCATACCCAGCAAAATAAAGCTGAATGTTTTCATGATATAACAACAACAACAACAACAACAACAACAACAACTACAACTACAACAACAACTACAACTACTACAACAACAACAACAACAACAATAATAATAAATTACAAAAAATCTCTGAAATTTTTACATACAATGCGACCAAGTCATAGAGGTGAGACGGCCAAATATCGTGCTCGTCCATAAAGATGAAAAAGAAGCAAAGATAATAGATGTTTCAATACCAGGTGGTTTGAGGGTGAAATGTAAGGAAACAGAAAAGATTGTGAAATACCAGCCACTGTGGGACGAGACAGGAAAGTTATGGTGATACCCGAAGTAATTGGAGCATTAGAAGTAGTTTCCAAGGGCTTTGAAAAACATATTAAGAATATTGGAGCTGCTGTCAGGCTCAAGGTGATCCAGAAGATGATATTGTTGGGTACAGCTTGCATTCCAAGGAGAGTATTGTCTCTTTGACAGGAGAAGGCACTACTTGAAACCTTTGGTGATTTGTTGTTGCCTGCTTTCAAGTAGAGAATAACCAGAAATTAAGAACTATCTGAGAGACTTTCATAATAAAAGTAACAACAACAACAACAACAATAATGATAATGATAATGAGGATGATGATGATGATGATGATGATGATAATAATAATGATTTTTATTTATTTGACACAAGGGCGAATGATGAGGGGGACAATACATAGACAGACACATAGTGTAGGGGTTTACATATAATAATGAAATGACTAAAAAAAGGGAAAAACTCTACACAGTACACTCTGAAAAAGAAGGGACATATGCATAGGCTACAAAGGTTTAAAAACTGGATGGCGGGAAGGATGATAGAGAAGTGATTCTCTTGATAGGGGAAGGTTTCTAGGGATTAACGAGGAACCCAACTGTCTGAGATTTCCCCGAAACCCCTGGTGTAAGTGCCCTCTCCAATTTCCTCTTTACGGCTCACAGCTCTACACTTAGAGAAGTACCATCCACTCTTGCCATTTTCACTTACCTTTCAATAAACTCACTCAAGGACCACTTCCCTCTTCACTCTCAATTTCCTTTTCAAGTGAAACTTGAGAAGTCAATGAGAGCTCTACCAAAGAGGAATGTATCTGTTCTCATGCCTTTCAGCCTTGTCTACCAAATAGCCTCTTTCGTCACAGCCACCAGACAAGGGAAAACTGCCCTTCCTACCAGATTGAAGGAGAGCGGCGGTGCA
>NW_021824169.1:0-15000 GCF_006345805.1 Octopus sinensis | reverse complement strand
AGCTTTTCTTTTGGGGGATAAAGAGAACAAAAAGCAAAAGAAAAAAAAGGGGTGGCGTAGGTTTTCGATCAAGAGGGATCGTAAAAGGGAAGAAAAGAACAAAAACAAAAAAAATTGAATAAAATAAAAAGAATAAAAAGAGAAAAAAAAAGGAAAGGAAAAGGAACAAAAGGAAAGAGAAATGAAAAAAGAAGAAAAAGGGGGAAAAAAGGGGAAGAGGAAAAAAAGAACGATCAATAGGGATCGTGTATCACAGTGTTATGATATATGGTGTAAAGGGGGAAGCAGATAAGATTTATCCGTGGGAAGAAAAGCCTACGAAAAAGACCACGGTAACCTTGGTAAATATTGTTATATGTTACCACATTTGTTTGCAAGTGGGTAACCCTCTGTTTTCAATTTCTGGGTTCATAGGATTATGCTCAAGGTGGCTCCGTCATTCATACGTGCCATCCTTGCTACATTCACCCATCTTTTTTTAAAACATTCGCTAGACAAAACTTGCCTCTCTACTCTCACTTTCCTTTTCAAGTGGTACTTGAAGAAGTTGATGAGAGATTGACTTCTTCAAGTACCACTTGAAAAGGAAAGTGAGAGTAGATAGATAGATAGATAGATAGATAGATAGACCTTTGTAACGTAAAAGACACCATATATATTACATATTTTTCTCTCCGCCAAAATCGAAATTAACATATTAATATCAAAAAGCGCATACAACATAAACCGTAAAAGTTTTCCCCCATCCATTTTTATTATTAAGGAAAGCAAAATTACACAATATGATAAAGCACTTCATTTTTTGGTTATTTTTCATACTATTCATCATTATATTTTATTACATAAAAGGAAATATTGAAAGCAAATGTATTGGATTGTTAATTATCTCCTCTTGTCGTGGTTGTGCAACGCTAAATGTTTATAAATGATGCTTTTATGGCGGTATAAACACGAAGATTTAGATGTGCGCACTAGGCATGGTAGAGCATTTCATATGGAGATTTATAGCATATCCTTCTTAACAGTCGTCTATCTATCTGTCTGTCTGTCTGTCTATCTATCTATCTATCTATCTATCTATAATATTGAAAAGGTTACCGTGGTCTTTTTCGTAGGCTTTTCTTCCCACGGAGAAACATAACTTGCTTTCCCCTTTACACATACATCATTAACACTGTGATACATGATACCTATGATCGTTTTTTTCCTCTTCCTTTTTACCCCTTTTTTCTTCTTTTTTCATTCTCTTTTCTTTTTGTCCTTTTCCTTTTTTCTTTCTTTTTTATTTTTGTTCTTTTTTCCCATATACGATCCCTTTCATCGAAAACCTACGCCACTTTATTTTATTTCTTTTGTATTTGTTTTTTTTTCATCCCCCCCCCCCCCAAAGAAAAGGTCTACTTTGTAACTTGTCCCATCTGTGTGCAGCCTGTGTGGCCAATAAAAAGACTTATTATCTTATCTATTATCTAACATCTATTCTATCATAATCTATCTATCTATCTATCTATCTATCTATTATCTATCTATCTATCTGTCTGTACTGTAGTCGTCTGTTTGTCTGTCTGTCTATCTGATGTCTGTCTATCGTCAATATCTATCTATCTGCCTATTATCTATATATCTATCTATCTATCTATTATCTATCTATTATCTACTATCTATCTATCGATCATCTATCTATCTTTTATCTATCTATTTTTTTCTATCTATCTATCTATCTATCTGTCTGTCTGTCTGTCTGTCTGTCTGTCTGTCTGTCAATCATCTATCTATCTGTTATATATGTCTGTCTGATCTATCTATCTATATCTCTCTATCTATCTATCTATCTATCTATCTATCTATCTATCTATCTATCTATCTATCTATCTATCTATCTATCTATTATCTATCGGGCCTCTATCACAATGGACGGACGCTAGTCATATCGGCTCAAGTAAGTTGGCCACTTTTACATGTTTAAAACTCCTTGTTGTCAAATATTTTGTTTTAATCGTTGTGCAAATTCATTCACTAAAAAACCTGAGAATTATTCACGTAGAATTCCGCCCCTGTATGGGCGAAATTACAAAAAAACTTTCAAAACTTTCGTGGGTTTTTTAGCCATTTTTCATTTGAAAATGGCAACTAGAAACCACGTGGCTAGCCCGCCAGTCATGCAGAACGGTAGCAAAAACACTATTGCTACCACTAGCTGCTAAACATCGCAGCGTGAACACCGCTGTCACCACCATCACCACCACCAACAACAACAACAACAACAAATCTAACGTCGCATCACCATCGCCGCGACCAAAGACATTAACTTAGATTCCCCTCACTCCCCACACCACTTGTGATGATAAAGGGACAGAGAAAGGGATTTCAAAAAATGAATACAAACGAAAACATGAATGCCAGCACCACCACCATCACCACCACCAACAACAACAACGAAAATTGGCACAAAGCCGCCTACCAAAGACAACACCGCCAACACCAACACCACTACTACGACGTCAAATGCTACATCCAAGCCTTCTGCTGCTAATACCGCCAACACCAACACCACTACCATGACTTCAATTAACACTGCCACAATTAACACTTCTACTGCCAAATTCAAAACGAATTTTGCGACGACGTAAAACAAAACAAAAAAGAACAATTGTAACATTCACCACACAAGAGATAAACCGCACAAAGGCACTCTTCTCCAAAGAAGGAGACAAATTGCACCTTCATATTCCACAACACATCGTGGAAAAACACGCAAAAAAAAACAAATTTATAAAGTAATAAACAAAAAAACACAAGAAGAACAGAAAATGCACGCAGGAAAAAATCGATAAATGCCTTCGTCCTGTATGGGACTCCAAGGAATATATCAGTTGGGGAAACAAATTTGGTACAGTCCAAGTACGTTTCCTCAACGAAAGTTTAGCAAAACGTTTTTCCACATTGGAGCTACATTCGGACGACTTGGTAATGATACCAGTCTATTTAAACAAAAGGGTCACGAAAGTCCAAATAAAAAAACATACCATTTGATGTCGAAACACAATGGGTGGTCTCTGCCATCTGCTTTGAAATGTCAGGTCAGAGACAAACATCCTGGAAATCGCGGTTCTAGGAGAGAAAGACTATGTGGGCAAATCAATCGAATTCCTGCTTCAATTGGAGATGAAGCAGCAGCAAGAGAGAAGATACCCACCGCTATAGAACTGCCAGGAGGCTACAAACTCTATATAGTGGTAGAGGGCAGGCGACCACGCTGCTATTTGTGTGGAAGCGAAACACACTTGAAAAAGACGTGCCCAACCACTGCACACCAAGAGCAACAACAACAACCACTACCACAACCAAAGCACTCCGGAAAAAAAGCTCTACTACCCACACACCATCAACACAGAAGACGACAAGAGAAGCACACCAAGCTAATCCGTCATCAACCAAAAACCACTCGACACCTGGAAAAATACCAACACTACCATCAACAGCAAAAACCCAAAGGAACAGAAAAACAAGAAAACACACACAAAATGATCCCCCATCCCTTATACCGCACTCAACACACACAAACACTCAACAACAACAACAACGAAAAAAAAAACACAACCACTTACACAGACATACATAGAAGCCCACAACATACCCCTACCCCTTCTGATTCCTCAGAAAATTTCGTCGGAAGAGACGAAACCAGTGAGGAATGGGCTACAAAAAGAAGGAAAATAAAAGAGCAGAAACACAACCAAACAAATGCAAACACGAACAAAGCAGGGGGAAATACATCTCCCGAAGACATTTCAAAACCCAACGCAAACAACAGCCACACCAACACACAAAAACATATACAGCAAACATGCTCACAGCCATAGACACCAAAACACAAATTTGATGGAATACATCCAATCAAAAACAAACATAACAGAAGATGACATAAAAACAAACAACCACCCATACACACACCCACCAGACCACATCAAAATAATACACATCTCCAAAAGTCTGCACCACACACTCAAAGGCATTTTCCCCAGTGCGGTTGGTAAATGCCAAAAATATCTCACAAAAGAAACTGTACTGGGATCTTCTCGAGGACAAACCAACGAGGAGAAAGCAAAAACTTTCGAGCAGTAAGTAACCCTCTGTATTCTAATTCATTAGAACTATGATCAAGATTGGTTGTGTAAATGCGCGTGGCTTGGGGTCCCCTTGGAAACAAGGGTACCTCTTAAATGACATAAAGTCACATAAGTTAGAAATCATAGCCATAAGCGAGACCAGACTCCACAATCCGCGGGCCCTAAAGACCATGTTTGGCGGACAGTTCAACATTTATTTTTCCCCCTGTCTGCCGAGAATGGGCGGTAGTGGCACCGGGTACTTTTTCACAAGAGTCTGGATCTCAATGTAAGGACAATATTCGTAGACCCGGAGGGTAGACTGGTCGTCCTGGATGTCGACGGCAGCAATGGGTGCGCTTTTCGGCTCGTATCAGTTTACGCACCGCCCTTAACAGGTCGGGCGGATTTCTTTCAACGTCTAGAAGTTTTCTTGGGAACGTCTCGTCCTTTACTCTTAGTGGGGGATTGGAATGCTACCTTGGACACGCATGTAGACTACGTGGGTAGAGATAGGAATAGACGGGGATGCAAATGCCTCAGAGACCTGCTCAGACGCTTTCAACTGTCTGACAGGTTTCGACTAGACCACCCGAATGCGCCAACGTGGACATGGAGCAACCGCATCGGGTCGTCGAGATCGTATCTAGATAGGATACTGTGTAGGACAGTAGATAGAGATAGCATAGGATGTCCACAATTCCACATAGTCAGCTACACGGATCACAAACTTGTGACATGTACGCTAGACTTAGGTAAGACACTTAGGCAGGGTCCCGGATACTGGAAACTAAACGCGTCTTTCCCATCGAGACAAGTTTTCAGAGACCGGATTAGCACACTAGTAAAGAGGGCTTTGACGGGAGCCATCATCAACAACAAATGGTGGTTTGCCCTCAAGAGAGCAGTAAAAGCAGAAGCGATTAGGTACAGCAAAGCACTAGCCATAGATAGAAATAGAGTAGAGGGTGAGCTAGTTAAGAAGCTAGAAGAGGCAATTAGAAGCGGCATCGCATCCGACGTTTTGGCGGCGAGGTTGGCCCTCGACCAACACTTCAACGCCAAACACGAAGGATGTGCTGTCAGAGCTAGGATGCGTGCTCTAAGGAACGAAGGTGTTGGAGCCGCGAGAGAGGCCCGGGTGGCAGAGGCGCAACAGGGCAACAAAGCCACCATTCGGTCACTGGTAGATGAACAGGGGCGCGAATTGCTCGAGCCAAGTAAAATGTGTGAGGCCTTTCAGCAGCATTTTGCCCGACTGTTCGGAACGAGTGGAGGGCAAGAACGTAGGGTGGACTTCAGTGCCTACCTACATAGCCTACCACGACTCTCGACAAGAAAGGCAGGGTGCTGCGAAGGTGCCATCACGGCGGCGGAAGTGCGGGAAGCGATGGCAGAATGCTCGAGGGACAAATCACCGGGTTTGGATGGTCTACCCTACGAGCTTTACAATGTATGCCAGACTTGTTTGGAGATCTCTTGGCGGCGGTGTACTGCAACTGGCAGCAAAAAGGGAGCATTCCTGGTTTTGTGAGCCGAGGAGCCGTAACACTGCTGAGAGAAAGATCTAAACAAGGGAAATGTAATAGATAACTTTAGGCCCATCACTCTGCTTAATGCAGACTTGAAAATTTTGGCCAAGGTGCTAGCCAAGAGGTTGGCGCTTGTCATCGAGAAACTGGTCGACAAGGCGCAAACATGCGCCGCCAGGCCGGACCATCCATGACAACCTCCATCTGATGCGCTACATCATAGACAGGGTAGTTAACGAACCTGGCATGGGTGGGGCCTGATCAACTTGGATCAATCAAAAGCCTTTGATAGGGTAGACCATCGATACTTGGAGGCAGTCCTGAGAGCGGCTGGTTTCGGTCCCGTCTTCCGCGGCTGGATAGCTGCCTTGTACAGAGGCATCCGTTCGGTAATTCGCGTAAATGGACATCTATCGAGACCTTTCGACATTGCACGTTCGGTCCGTCAGGGATGCCCCCTCTCGGCGCTTCTATACGTATTGACTCTTGAGCCACTACTGCGGAAGCTGGCGACTCTAAGGGGCATCCCGCGAGAATTGGGATGCGGGACGAGCGTGTCTGCATACGCGGACGACGTCACCGTCATAGTGTCTAGCCACGAGCAATCGAGCTGGTCGGCGAGACACTGAAAAAACTACGAAGCGGTGACAGGAGCGAAAATCAACCGGGAAAAGTCAGTGGGCTTGCGACTAGGCACCTGGAGAAGCAAGCCCATGCCGTCCACCAGCGCCTCCGTCGTGGGACGCTGGACCGACGGCCCGGTTGAGTTGCTCGGGGTCTGGTTTGGTCCGGACCTCCAAGTGGAGAAGAACTGGAACGAGATAACGAGTAGGGTGGTCACTCTCGCCCGGCAATGGGCCGAGAGGAAACTGTCCCTAAAAGGTCGGCGGAGGTGGCGAACACGTACATCGCGTCCGTCATCTACTACCGCCTGACCGTCGTACCTTGTCCCGACCCTACCATCACCAAACTACAACGCATCTCTTTCGCTTTGTGGAAAGGATGCGTCCCGATGGTCAGGCGATCCATTTGCTGTACAACACCGTTAAAGGAGGGCTGGGCATGCCGTGGTTGATGATGCGCAGACACGCGCTGAGACTGCGACATCTCTGGCTCTATGTAGACGACGGTGAACAGGTGTGGTCGCCGTTTGTGAGGCACGCTTTCCCGCAGCTCGTCTCCATGACCGAACTGCAGTCGTGGATCAAAAAGAGGCCGAGGAAGGGCGAATGGCACCGCGAGTGTCGCGTTGCTCTCAAGCACTCTGCCGTCCTGGGTCGACCCTAAGTGACTTCAACACAACCAAAGCATTCTATAGGGGTTTAGTGGAGGGGAGGTACGACGACGAGCTCGGGGCGAACCTGGACGTCGACGAGAGGAGTACCTGACCCGCCTGTTCGGGACGACTTTCGGGCCAGGGCCCATGGACAACTTCCAGAGATCCCTGGCCTGGCAGTGCTACCGAGAAGCGCTACCCGTTCGGGATAAGCTTACAGACACGGCTCGAGAAACACGGGGCCGACCTGCCCGAGATGCGGTCAGAGCGACGAAACCGTTCTGCACGCACTCGTTCAGTGTCCAACAATTTCCGACCTGTGGGCTTATGTCGAACAAACTGCTGTCACGTGTGGACGAGTCGGTTTATCAGCTGAGTCTATCGTCAATATTGTCACGCCTCCTTCCTTCAAACGGGAAGGAAGAGCTATTTTCATCATCCTTGTGGCTATGGCGAAAGAATGTATCTGGTGGACGCGTCTGAAAGGATTGGAGACAAACACTTTCCTCTCTGGTCAATCTCTCATCAATTCTTCAAGTACCACTTGAAAAGGAAAGTGAGAGTAGAGAGGCAAGTTTTGTCTAGCGAATGTTTTAAAAAAGATGGCTGAATGTAGCAAGAATGGCACGTATGAATGACGAAGCCACCTTGAGCATAGTCCTATGAACCCAGAAATCGAAAACAGAGAGTTGCTTATTTGCAAAAAAAAAAAAAAAAAAAAAAAAAAGAAATATAAAATGTGACTTCATTGACCGAGGTTACCGTGGTCTTTTCCGCAGGCTTTTCTTTCCACGGGTAAACCTCACCTGTCCTCCCCTTTACACTTCATATTGACATTTCTGTGATAACGATCCCTATTGATCATTTTTTTTTCTCTCCCCCCCCTTTTTTTTTTTTTTTTTTTTTTTTTAACCCCCTATTTTTGTCCTCTTTCTCTCCTTTTACGATCCCTTTTGATCGAACCTCCCCCCTTCCTTTTTTTTTTTTTTTTTTTTAATACCTTCAAAAGAAAAGCTCTACCTTGTAATTTGTTCTATCTGTGTGCAGCCCTGTGTGGCTAATAAAGAAACATATCTATCGGGCCAGGGCATGGACAACTTCCAGAGAGATCATTTGGCCTGGCAGTGCTACCGAGAAGCGCTACCCGTTCGGGATAAGCTCTACAGAAACGGCTCGAGAAACACGGGGCCGACCTGCCCAAGTGCGGTCAGAGCGACGAAACCGTTCTGCACGCACTCGTTCAGTGTCCAACAATTTCCGACCTGGGGCTTATGTCGAACAAATGCTGTCACGTGTGGGACGTCGTTTATCAGCTGAGTCTATCGTCAATATTGTCACGCCTCCTTCCTTCAAACGGGAAGGAAGAGCTATTTTATCATCCTTGTGGCTATGGCGAAAGAATGTATGGTGGACGCGTCTGAAAGGATTGGAGACAAACACTGTCCTCTCTGGTCAATCTCTCATCAACTTCCTCTCTGGTCAATCTCTCATCAACATTGAAAGGAAAGTGAGAGTAGAGAGGCAAGTTTTGTCTAGCGAATGTTTTAAAAAAAGATGGGTGAATGTAGCAAGAATGCACGTATGAAATGACGAAGCCACCTTGAGCATAATCCTATGAACCCAGAAATTGAAAACGAGATTGCTTATTTGCAAAAAAAAAAAAAAAAAAAAAAAGAAATATAAAATGTGACTTCATTGACCGAGGTTACCGTGGTCTTTTCGTAGGCTTTCGTTCCACGGGTAAACCTCACCTGTCCTCCCTTTACACTTCATATTGACATTTTCTGTGATAACGATCCCTATTGATCAATTTTTTTTTCCTCTCCCCCCTTTTTAAACCCCCTTTTTTTGTCCTCTTCTCTCTTTACGATCCCTTTTGATCGAAACTCCCCCTTCCTTTTTTTTTTTTTTTTTTTAAAAACTTCAAAAGAAAAGCTTCTACCTTGTACTGTAATTTGTTCTCTGTGTGCAGCCCTGTGTGGCTAATAAAGAAACATATCTATCTATCTATCTATCTATCTATTTATCTATCTATCTATCTATCTATCTATCTATCTATCTATCTATCTATCTATCTATCTATCTATCTATCTATGTCTATCTATCTACATTATCAACAAACTCTTCTACATTCCATATTTTGAATGCAAAGCAACCAAAAATGGGTAGCATTATCATGCCATCATTTCCCCTCAAGCGTGATATCTCTGACGCAGCAAATATAAGCCCACACAAAACACATATGTGATACATATATATATATATATATATGTATATATATTATATTTATATATATATATATACACACACATATATATACATACATATATATATATATACATATATAACTTATATATATATAGATATATATAATATATGTATGTATGTATGTATAATATATATATAATGTATGTATGTATATATGTATGTATGTATATATGTATGTATGTAGGTAGGTATGTATATGCTTACGTATATATCTATAGATGTATGTACATACATAAACACACATACATACATACATACATACATGCATAAACACACATACATACATACATACACCACACACACACACACACAACAACACACACACACACGCACATTGTTTGAAACCGATAACGCATTCGCAATCAAAATGGCAGTAACTTTTTGCAGATCACGTATTTCCATCACATTTTTCTCCAGTTTTTAGGAAGAAGGAAAGGAAAGATTTCCTTTGTTTGTGTCACTCAAGCATCATAACGAGATTAACAACTGATTTCCTGTGGAAAGTTTTTGCCTCTGTTTCGTCTTAAACTTCCTTGGTATCGTGGATCATATTAAAGTAAACACGAAGATAAATAATTCATAAGTGTGGTGAATCTTAACCACGATAAGGTCTTTTTTCTTTTTGTTTGTCTTCCTCTCAACGCAGTTTGAATTTTTTTCTGTTTTTTTCTTTTCTGTTTTTTTTTCCTTCTTTCCGTTTTTTTCGTTTCTGTTTTTTCTATTCTGTTTTTTTTTTTTTTCGTATTTGTTCATTTTGCCAACGGTGCAACGATTTCAAACTAAAGATGTCCAATTTCATCTTTCTGTCTTATCCCCACTCTCTCCTCCTTTCTCTCCCTCTCTCTCTCTTTCTTTTCACACACACACACACACTCAAGCACACATACACATACAGACACACATTCATGTATAGATGTGTGCATAACTTGGTGAGTGCATGTGTATATATATGTATATATATATATGTATATATATATATATACATTTGTGTATGTATATATGTGTCGTTTATACACATATATATATATACACATACACACACAAATATATATATATATTCAATATATTCATATATATATGCTGGTATATACACACATGCCTATGAATGTCTGTCTGTCTGTCTGTCTGTCTGTCTGTAGTATGTATGTATGTAGTATGTATGCATAGATCACGATCAAACGTCCTTCCCGAGCTATAAGTCAATTTCCCGGCTGCTGTGGCGTATGGTTTTATATTTGTGCGCATGATTCTATAAACACTTTATTCCTCTCTTTATTCCTCACATTCTCATTCTTTCTCCCTCTTTCTTAACCTCTGTTTCCTTTCTTTTGTGTCTCAATTATTCCCCCCCCCCCACCACCACCACAAAATATGTCTTATCGCTTGTTGTTTGACAGTAAATAGAACTTCTGTATTTTTTTCTTTTGCTTTGCTTTTCGTTTTTTTCTTCTTCTTGTAATTCCCGTTCTTCTTCTTCTTCCCCTTCTTTGAATCGATTGGTCAAATATGGAACTATGTTTTCTGATTTTTCTAGATAAAGCCAATTTTAAAGACGCGAATATATTCAAAGTATCTTCTGGCAAAAAGTTTTTCTATTTTATTCCACTTTGAAGTCTGCTCATTTCTCATCATTTCAACCAAATTACACTTCACCTCTTCAGCTAACAAACAGGAAGAAATCAAGAAATCTACAGATTTTAATTTTAATTTCGTCTGTAATCCAAAAAATGGGTCTTTTATCGGCGGTGGGAAATAAACAATACTAACATATTTAGATTACGTCTTAACAAATTTATAAACTTTCGAGAGAATGACAACTGATTTTTTGCTTTTGTCGTCCATGTGTCGTCTATGCATACCAGCCTCCCCCTCTCCATGTGTTATCCAAGGGAAAGGCAAAGGTTGATACAACTTGGCACCAGTGACATCGCAACTCATTTCTACAGATGAGTGAACTGGAGTAATGTGAAAATAAAGAGTCTTGCTCAAGAAACAACATCCAGCCCGGTCCAGATATCGAACTCACAATCTCATGATTGTGAGCCCGACACTCTAACCACTGAGCCATGCGTCTTCCTTGATTATTACACCGTGTTTCCAAGAACTGGTAGTCTAGAATCTTTTACAATCCGCACTAATTTTGGGAGAGCGGATCTCAAAGAAGTTACACAAAGCTATGCACTATAGCATGTTAATATTAGGTTGAATGGCTATCTTAGGTAGAAAAAGCCGATGGCCGCTTGTGAGACTCGAACCTAGATTTTCTGTGTTGTCATGACAGACGTTCAACCATTAGACTAAAGTAATCCTTCAAATTTACCTGTCCATCTTGCATTCAAACTTTACTGTTACCAATGGTTGAAGGCCTGTCGTCTCTTCCTCTTGAGGAAAATTTCTCCCCCTCTTCTATTTCATAGCAAACATTCTTTCTCTCTGCCTCTTAAGCCAAAAACAACCGCAGATGGCAGCAGCAACAGCAACGGCGGTCACCAGTTAAATAATACTATTCCTTCATTAAGGATAAAGAGCCCCTTCGGTCATGAATGACCATGGTATTGCACCTAGAAAGTTCCCCGCCGAGGCACAAGTCCGGGCAAAGTTGTCTATGTAAGACCATCTGTCGTCCATGCATACCAGCCTATCCTCTCCATGTGTTATCCAAGGGAACGGCAAAGACTGATACAGCTTGGCACCAGAGATGTCACAACTCATTTCTACAGCTGAGTGAACCGGAGCAACATGAAATAAAGTGTCTTGCTCAAGAACACAACACACAGCCTCGTCTGGGAATTGAACTCACTATCTCATGATTGTGAGCCTGATACTCTAATCAATGAGCCATGTGTCTTCACACAAAGGCTAAAGAGTAAAGATCTCCTTATAAATGATCATAGAAAGTTTCCCTCCAAGGCACATGTCCAGGCAAGATTTTTCATGGAAGACCAGCCTCCCTCTCCTTGCCATTGATGTTATCCGAGGGAAAGGCAAAGACTGATACAGCTTGGCACCAGAGATGTCACAACTCATTTCTACAGCTGAGTGAACTGGAGCAATGTGAAATAAAGTGTTTTACTCAAGAAACAACATCCAGCCCGATCCAGATATCGAACTCGCAACCTCATGATTGTGAGTCCGACACTCTAACCACTGAGCCATGCGTCTTCCTTGATTATTACACCGAGTTTCCTGGAACTGGTAGTCCAGAATCTTTTACAATCCGCACTAATTTATACAAACACACATGTACCCGTATTTCATTTAATTATTTAAGTAAATTTAATATTTCTTTAATTTAGAGTGTGTTGACCAAGGTGACAACCACTAGTCCGGAAAAATCAATAATCCGGACAGGCTTTGAAACAAAGTGTTCTGGAAAATTGGTGTTACACATATATTCACTGTTTCATTTTTTCTTTTTGTTTGTTTTCGTGTTTTATTTTTCGTGTCTGCACAATTATTTCTATGTAGCTTTTAAATGCTCTTTACATAAAATATGTCAGCACTAACTTGGAGTTTAGTACTAAGAATAAAATAACAGGTCGACGCAAGCAGTAAATAAAAATTACCGAATGGCTTTTGGTCGAGTCATCTGGCAGGTAGTGCTTTCATATGAACGACAGTAATGCGACACTATGATAGATATTTTTCAGAATGAACGTCTGACATGATTTGCTTTATGGTCTCAACAGCAGGGTTTCAAATGCAGAGCAAAACTATAAACTTTGAACCTTGGGAAAGTGTCTTGTGCTGTGACCTCGGACACAGACAGACAGGAAGAGTGTAAAACATCAGCCGTATGTGTGTGTGTGTGTGTGTGTGTGTGTGAGAGAGAGAGAGAGAAAGAGAGAGAGAGAGATGGAGAGAGTGAGCGAGCGGGTGTGTGAGAGAGAGAGAGGAGAAAGAGAGAGAGAGAGATGGAGAGAGTGAGCGAGCGTGTGTGAGAGAGAGAGAGAGCGTGTGTGTGTGTGTGAGTGAGTGTGTGTTTGAGTGAGTGTGTGCGCATCGGTACATGTATGTATGTATGTCATGCATGTATTCGTGTGTGTGTGTATACACATACAAACATAGTACATATGTGTGCGAGTGTATCTACATTTGTTCCCTCCACCGCTTGACAACCGGTTTTGGTTTGTTTATCTTGCTGTAAATCATCGGGGTTTTTTTTAATATACAAGTACAGGACTCAATGTGTTTGACTAAAACCCTTCAAGTTTGTGCCCCAGCATGGCCACAGTCCAATAGTAAAAAGTAAAAGATATACTGGGATTGATTTGTTCAACTAAAACCCTTCAAGGTGGTGCCCCAGCATGGCCGCAGTCAAATGACTGAAACTAGTAAATGATATTATTTTTAGTACTTGCTTTATTGAAGCCATGAGAAAATGAAATCGCCTCAGGCTGTATTCGAACTCACCATCAACAGGTTGGACCTGAATGAGCATTACAAGGCAACATTGCCCGGTTTATCACCGCTTCTGCTACTTTAGCATCGACCATAGAAAATAAAATTCTACAAATTAAACTGTAAGAAATGTTGCAATATGATGTATCGTCATGAGTTACTTATATATTTAACGAAATGTGAAAGCTACTTCCTCATCCGCTTAATTATTAATAGTGCATTGGGAATATTGACAAGCCTCTATTTTAGAAACATCTAGCAGTCAATCATAACGTTATAACATATCACTTCTTGTAGCGTAGTGCGCATGTCACAAACCGCAAGCATTTCACCAGCCGACACCCCCGACCGCCATCTTTCCGTTCCCTGATAGCGCATAAAGCATCATAAGATATTATCATGGCTGCAGTCACAGCTGTGCGGTTAAAATGTTTCTTTTCGCAACTGCATGACTGAGCGTTCGACCCGAGCGTGCGGTGAAATGACAAATATCTACGAGCGTAGCTGTCGCGTTTCACCGATGCCTTGTGAGTAAAATTTGGAGGGTGTGGAAGGTCATCATGCCCGCGCGCATGTGTTTGTTTTTGTACATATATATATGAGGGTTGTGTGTGTGTGTGTAGAATCTTCGTCAGAATGCGAAATAATTCGTTCCACTCGAAACAGATAAAGCTATAAATAATAACGTGTAAATGTTGGAATAAAACCCGCTCTTGGAATAGTGGAAGGCTGGCCGTGGGACACGAATCCACATCTGTGAACATGTCATGCACAGATGCAGCACGGATTTTTGTCAGTGAACAGGTCGCGGTCTAAAAGCGACGAAAATATTTTGACAAATTAAATTTAAATGTTGAAGTGAATCTAACGGATTTTGTGTGTTTCTTAAATGGCTTATAAACACCTTCCACACTGCAATTGTTTTCGTTCTGGCACACCATCTCAGATCAAGTCACTTGCTATGTAAGTACATCTCCGATCTCCGTAATATATATATATATATATATAGTTAATCCAAACAAGAAAGCACAAAAAAAACACAACATCGCGAGGACGTGGAACAAATATAGTATTATTGGACGCTCAGGAAAGAAGGAAAGAAGGAGGGTTTACCGTTTCGAGCGGAGCTCTTCATCGGAAACATAGGAGAAGGAAAGATCCAGAGAAGGGAAGACAGGAATAAAAATCGCAACGGTACACACGCGGTCACATTTGAAAGACCGGATATATATGTGTGGTGGTGTGTGTACGTTGTATATATATATAAATTATATATATATATATATATATATATATATATATATATATTAAGTGAGGGCACTTTCAAGTGCTACTGGTAACATGTAACCCAGTACAAACTGTTGCATGGTCGGGTCGTCGGCGACTAAACCGGCAACCTCACCAAGCAAGCTTG
>NW_021824168.1:10000-19773 GCF_006345805.1 Octopus sinensis | reverse complement strand
ACGAATTTTAAAAACAAATGAATAAGTTAATAACATAGACACAGACATAGCTGTGTGATAAAGTAGCTCGCTTTACAACTACTTAGTTTTGGGTTCAGTCCCACTGTGTGGCAACTTGGGCAGGTGTCTTCTACTATAGCACCGGACCGACGAATGCCTTGTGAATGAATTTGGTTGACCGGAACTGTTTGAAAGTCTCTGCCCCAGTTTGATCCAGCCTGACTGAACTTCCTACTCTCCTTTGCACAGCTTCTAACGCTGGAAATGTGCTGCTGTGTCAGCTGTTCACTACCAGTGAACTAAGGTAACACCTCTTATTTTTCGAGCACCTTCCGGAGTATTCGAGCGGTTCCAATCAGTGCTGTTTTCTGCAAGTGCTCCACCCTTATTACATCCCCTATTTGTTCCATGAACTTCTCGAGATTTTTACTCACTGTTCCCAGGGCTCCCACAATTATTAGTACTACTACTACCTTATTCATCGACCACAACTTCTTCACTTCCCAAGCTAATCTATCATATCTCTCGACTTTTCTTTCTTCTTTATCGCATACCTTGTTGTCAGTTGGGCATGCTATATCCATGATCCAGCATAGTTTGCTTTCTTTCTCAATTAAGACTATGTCCGGCATCCTATTCTCTATCTATGGTCGCACTGAATCCTAAAATCACGTAGGATCTTTGCATTGTTATATTATTATATTATTATTATTATTATTATTATTATTGTTGTTGTTGTTGTTGTTGTTGTTGTTGTTGTTGTTATTATTATTATTATTGGCGAGCTAACAATGTATCATTTTACAACAGGAGGACTACATCTCTCCCATTCCCCTTTCTTTTTAACCTTTATATATATACTGTCTACATTTTCCTTCCTTTCTATTGTATGTATTTTATATATTTACTTCATTTTTGTTATATATTTATTCATCGATTTACCATTTCATCATATGCAAACCCCAACATTTTGTATCTGTCTTTGTATTGTCCCCTTCATCCTTCACCCTGGTGGCAAATACATGAAGTCATTATTATTGTTGTTGTCATCATCATCATCATCATCATCATCATCATCATCATCATCATCATCATTATCATTATCATTATTAAGGCAGAGACCTGGCAGAATCGTTAGCACGCCGGACAAAATGTCTAGTGATACTTTGTCTGTTCCGAGTTCTATATCCGCCGATGTCGACTTTGCCTTTCATCGCGGTCGATAAAATAAGCACCATTTGAGCCATGATGTCGATCCAATTGACTTTCCCACCCCTCAAAATTTCTGTACTTGCGCCTATTTTAGAAAAGTTTATTATTGATAATAGCAGTAGTAATGGTTGTAGCCGCGGCAGAGGCGCTGGTGAATGTGGTGGTGGTAGTAGTAGTAGTAGTAGTAGTAGTAGTAGTAGTAGTAGTAGTAGTAGTAGTGGTGGTGGTGGTGGTGGTGATGGTGGTGGTGGAGGTGGTGGTGGTTTTAGTAGTAGTAGTAGGGGTGGTGGTGGTAGTGGTGGTGGTGATGGTGATGGTGGTGGTGGTGGTGGAGGTGGTGGTGGAGGTGTGGTGGTTTTAGTAGTAGTAGTAGGGGTGGTGGTGGTGGTGGTGGTGGTGGTAGTTGTAGTAGTAGTAGTGTAGCAGCAGTAGTAGTAGTAGTAGTAGTAGTACTCGTAGAGTGAAGACACCAGATGTATGTAGATGTGAGGGCATAGTACGTTGGTGAGCAACTTGATGCCAGTCGGTCTTGTAGCGTATATCAGAACGCGATCCAAGATAATTGTATGCAAATTAGCATCGCCGTCCCAGATTTAGAAGCAGTATTTCATTATTGGTTCCATTTGAGATTTGTACAGAGTTAATAAGCGTTGTAGCCTACATTGTCACAAGACGTTACATTTGTTTACAGAGATAGGCAAACACTTATCAACAGTATTTGTTAAGTATCCTGATTTACCGACATAATACAGTGCTGGTGACTGGATACAGATTGTTAAATCTGTTAATCGATATCGATTCGATTATCGACAATTCAAACTTGGCATTTCTGCGAAACTGATGGAAAAAATATCTAATATAAGTAATATATGCGTATTCGTGTGTGTTTTTGTTATGTATGTGTGTGTGCGTGTGTGGGGTGGATGTGACAGTCTCGATGGTCGTGGCTTGAGAAGTTGAATTAAACTTTCGATTGGAAAGAAGAGAAAGTTTGATTCTCTTTTTTTTTTAAGAAGTACGTTATTTCTTTTGTCACCAATGTATTGGGTTGTCCGCAAAGTTTGTGCCGATTTATAGTAGCTTAGCTTTCCACTTATTTTAGAACATGGTCGAGTCCGTAAAATAGGATTTGACTACACCTCCATTTAAAGCACAGTTTAAGCTATCTTTACAATAGACAAACATCACACCACACGAGGAAACAGTATGATATGCATAAGGACTTCAAAGAGAGATGTGCATGAACAGGGGAAACCCTATAAAGGCCATTTGGAAGACTCTGGATTTACCAAACTATCTAAAGAAGAAGGAGGAGGAGGGAGGGGGCTGAAAAATTTTATGAAATGAAATAAATAGCTTGCTTGCCAACCACATGGTTCCGGGTTCAGTCCCACTGCATGGTACCTTGGGCAAGCGTCTTCTACTATAGCCTTAGGCCGACCAAAGCCTTATGAGTGGATTTGGTAGATAGAAACTAAAAGAAGCCCGTCGTACATATATATGTGTGTGTGTGGTGTGTGTGTGTGTGTGTGTGTGTGCATGCGTGCGTGCGTGTGTGTCTTTGTTTGTTCTCCCAACATCGCTTGACAACCGATGCTGGTGTGTTTACGTCCGCGTAACGCAGCGGTTCGGCAAAAAGAGACCGATAGAATAAGTACTAGACTTACAAAGTATAAGTCCTGAGGTCGATTTGTTTGACTAAAGGCGGTGCTCCAGCATGGCCGCTGGTCAAATGACTGAAACAAATAAAAGAATATGATTTCTTTGTATTAATGCACTAATGACAACAGATGGATGGATGGAAGCACTCCGTCGGTTCCGACGACGAGGGTTACGGTTGATCCGAATCAACGGAACAGCCTGCTCGTGAAATTAACGTGTAAGTGGCTGAGCACTCCACAGACACGTGTACCCTTAAAGTTGTTCTCGGGGATATTCAGCGTGACACAGAGAGTGACAAGGCCGGCCCTTTGAAATACAGGTACAACAGAAACAGAAACAAAGAGTGAGAGAAAGTTGTGGTGAAAGAGTACAGCAGGGATCCCCACCATCCCCTGCCGGAGCCTCGCGGAGCTTTTAGGTGTTTTCGCTCAATAAACACTCACAACGCCCGGTCTGGGAATCGAAACCGCGATCCTACGACCGCGAGTCCGCTGCCCTAACCACTGGGCCATTGCGCCTCCACAATGACAACAGAAAGATCATGATACTGAACAGTGATGGAACAACCTACAGACTCTCAACTTCTGTCTCTAAACGTTTCCGACTTTCATCAGTTTATCCAATTTTCTTATTTGTATATATGGTATGAATACGGGCGATTAAGCAGAGGTAATACTCTTTAGATGCAATAAAATTTCATCTCTAAATGATATCTAATAAAATAACTTTATAAATGGTATTCAAATGATTGGCTGTTAAATCAGAATGCAACTGAATGATGAATGACGTTTGACAAAAGAAGTAGATTGTTTAAGAAGCACGAGAATGTAATATAATGTAATATATAATAGACACATTCATATCTTTACCACTGTCTGTCTGTTTCTGTCTGTCATCAGTTGTACTAGAAAGTTTAAAGCTATCATATCAAATCGCGCAGAATTTTTTAAGTTTTCTTATACACAAAAAATACGCTGATAGTATGTTATACTGGGTTGTCCTATACATTCGTTCGGTTATTCTATTTATTCTCAATCTTTCCAATGTTATTTGAATTCGTCGCCCTTTTCAAGCCTAGCCAGGGTCATGGGATCGGTTCCCCGGTTTCTGTGGCGTATGTGTTCCCACAAGCTGGACGGGACGCCAGTCCATCGCAGCGTTACTCAAGAATCAGGAAGAGATAGTGAAGGAAAGTTGTGACAAAAGAGTACAACAGGGGTCGCCAGCTTTCCCTGCCGGAGCCTCGTGGAGCTTTTAGGTGTTTTCGCTCAATAAACACATACAATGTCTGGTCTGGGAATCGAAACCGCCATCTTCCGACCGCGTGTCCGCTAACCTAACCATTGGGCCATTGCGCCTCTTCTCTTATTTGAATTAGCTGGAAAAATATTCCTATTGTTGTTTCTTACGGTTATTTTTAACTTTATTCTTTCCCTGCAACTTTTGCTTTTGCTTTTTGAAATTTGATTAAATTTCGCCTCTTTTCAGAAACCAAAATACCATGTAGTAGCGATAAACGGGACGAGGGATTAATACCAGAATCTGTGAATAACAATGGTACTTCCAGTAGGCTTTTGCCTACCGTTTCCCCTCTTCAAGATTTCACTACTTAGTACGGTAGAGTGCCAAGTAGAAAAAAAATGAACATTTTCGAAAAATGTTTCTCTTCGCTTTCAATCAAGGTTCCCAAGCTGCCATAACCGCTCGAGACATTTCTGTTGTGTTCGGAAAAGACGCTATTGCTAAACGAACTGCACAGAAATGGTTTTCATGCTGCAAGGAGGGAAATTCATCCTCAACAACTCTATGTATACTGACAGACCTGAGGCGGCGAGCTGGCAGAATCGTTAGCATGTCGGGCGAAATGCTTTACCTTTCATCCTTTCGGAGTCGATAAATTAAGTACCTATTTCTTTACTACCCACAAGGGGCTAAACACAGAGAGGACAAACAAGGACAGACAAACGGATTAAGTCGCTTATATCGTCCCCAGTGCGTAACTGGTACTTATTTAATCGACCCCGAAAGGATGAAAGGCAAAGTCGACCTCGGCGGAATTTGAACTCAGAACGTAACGCCAGACGAAATACCGCTCAGCATTTCGTCCGGCGTCCTAACGTATCTGCCAGCTCACCGCCTTGTCGATAAATTAAGTACCAGTTACGTACTGAGGTCGATGTAATCGACTTAATGCGCGTGTCTGTCCTTTTTTGTCCCCTCTGTGTTTAGTCCCTTGTGGGTAGTAAAGAAATATATACTGACAGACCTGTTCTGTTTGATGAGAATCAGTTGAACGACCTCATCCACGAGGATCCACACCTGTCCGCTTGAGAATTGACACAGCGGATGGGATGCAATGTTACGCGTGAACTACGTGAAAATTGAAACTTCCAATTGCATGATAAATGAAGAACTTAAGAGGAATGCGATGTTCTGAAGTGCACTTCAGATACTTCAGATGCAAGAAATATGTGCTTCAAATCGTTATTAACAGAAATTTGCCAGCGTCTTTGATTTGTTCAAAACTAAGAACTGCATCGCAAATTCCACGCCAATCATAGAAACGGCTCCAAAGTTTTATAATAATCATCAAAAGTTCTGCAACAAAATGTCACAAGAACTTATGGATTCGCGATCTTTCTTCGATTATTACAATACATACATACATACATACTACATACATACATACACACACACACACACACATACATACATACATACATACATACATACATACATACATACATACACACACACACACACATACATACATACATACATACATACATACATACATACACACACACATTCATACATATACAGATGCATTTGCATATGTATGTATGTATAGATGGATGGATGGATAGATAAATAGATGATAGATAGACAGATAGACAGACAGACATATAGACAGACAGACAGACAGACAGATAGATAGATAGATAGATAGATAGACAGACAAATAGATAGATAGATAGATTGAGAGATAGATAGATAGATAGATAGATAGATAGATAGATAGATAGATAGATAGATAGATAGATAGATAGATAGATAGATAGATAGATAGATAGATATGTATATTTTTTATTCTTATTACAATTTTCAAAGAACAATTACCTTTAGACACCGAGAGCCAAGTTGCTGATGTGTCTTTGATTCTGAACATCCAAAGCATTCAAAAATCTTCAAACGTACGATGTCTTTGTAATAATACAGCGAGAACAATAGATAAATCATGGCACTGAACTGTCAAAAGAGTGTCTACAGATTCTCAACTCTTGCTTCTTAACGTCCATATCTTTCATCAGTTTATCTAGTTTTCTTATTCGTATGTGTGGTATTTAAACGGGATGGGTGAGTAGAGATGGGAATCTCACGATTCAATGATTTGTTATTGCATTTCATCTCTTAAATGATATCTGTTGAAATAATTTGATAAACGGTATTCAAATGATTAATAGACCAAAATGCAAATGAAAGGAGTTGAATAGCGTTTGCCATAAAAAGTAGAAAAGAGTAATTAAGATGGAATAAAATACAATGTAATATATTATATAGACACAGAGACACCTGGCGCACAGGCACACACATACACATGTGTATATTCATATATATGTATATATATAAATATATATGTATATATATATATATATATATATATATATATATATATATATATATATATATATATATATATATATATATATATATAAGGAAAAATTGTAAAAAGGCAGAATGCTAAATTGAAAGAAAATTTTAATGAAAATGGGTGTATGGAAAAAGTTTTTGAAAAATTGATAAAATATATAAATATATATTAATTCAAATCGGTTTTCGTCATAATGTGACTTTTCAAGAATTGTAAAAGAAAACATTTTTTTAATTGTCAGGAGGGGGAAAAAAGAAAACTACAATTGTTTTTTGCAAAAAAATAATAATAATATATACAAAAATTAAAAAATAAGTACTCTCCGATACATTGTAAAGTCTTGTGTATCTTAGTTTAATGATTGTTCACGAAAAAATTACCTTGAAGTATTAGGATCCATGGGATTAAACCATGTGTTGTTTAGTTTATTAAGGTGTTGGCAAAACAGGAAGTAGTAGTAGTAGTAGTTCTTCAGTCCCTGTGTTGTGAATAAGGGGAGACAACTCTATGGGTTTTAACTCTTCAATTTGGTTTATCAATTTTTTGTAATAAAGGGTGTTAATAACCTTAATTATAAATTATCATTTTAGCTTCATTTGCATTATCTTTTTTATATAATTGTTTGCTAACTTAACATTCAGATTTTAACACTTTATTTATATTATTTTCTAATTATATAAATTTGCATAAACCAATTTATAATTACATATCAGATTGTTTGCATATTTAATAAAAATGATAGTAATAATAACAACAATAATATAATGATATTTAAAGAATATAAGTTTTAGCTAGAAGTGATGAATGCATGGTATCCTTATATATTTGTGTTAGCCCATCCTGAAAGAATGAGGTAGATAAGGAAGTATGATCAACGAGTTTGCAATATTAGTTGCGGTTTGAATTTTCAATAAAGAGATTCTCCTTGTTAATTCTCTCCCTGTGAGGTGATCCCTTCGCCCCCCTTCGTTAACATTGCCATTGCTCATTTTATTTTATTTTTATTTTATATTGTTTTATTTTGTTTTTATTTTCGTTTCTGTCCTGTTCCACTGACCACTGTCTTTTGCTAGCTTGTAGCCTTAGTATTTAGTTATTTCATGCGACAATGTAAACTTCGTCGAACTGTCTTCGCATGAAGACAAACTACGCTGCGTAACGGCTTACGTAACTGAACGTCAGTGATTTATGAAACAATTGTAGTCAATGTTCTACTAGATCCACTGACCCACTCCTTATATTTTAGGCATTGTGTGTGTGTGTGTGTGGTGTGTGTGTGTAGACGACAGGTTATTGTTGTCAACCACGTACATTCAGAAAGCTTTGTACGCCAGGCCTATACTTCGCCCACGCATACCAGCCTCCTCTCTCCACACCAGTGATGTCGCAACTCATTTCTACAAGGTATCATGCAGTGTGACAGAGTATGTGCAAATCTGTATGTTTTCTGTTTTGTGTCTATTCTCGTGCATTATCCTAATGCTTATTATACATAATATATATAAGAATATAAATAATAAGTATTTTTACATACATATATGTATATCATTATATACATATGTATACGTACATACTTATATCTATACGTATTTATTATTACTATATATATTACTTTGGAATATATGCAAAGTAAATGCACATATATATACATATACATGTATATATATATGTGTGTGTATGTGTGTGTAAGTATGTATTTATATACATATACATATTTATATATACATTTATATATATGTGTAATATATTATATGTGTTATATATATATATATATACATACATACATACATACATACATATATATATATATATATATATATATATATATATATATATATATATATATATATACATATACAACACGTGCGGCGCACACACATATAACTTTGGTTTTCGAAATGTTTAATTAATAGGTTTTATTAATATATGTTTTAATATGTGTGTGGGTGTCTGTATATGAGTAAATGTATATCAACATATATGTATACGTATACAAATATACCTGTGCGTATACAGTAATGTATAATTCTGTGCGTATATGTGTGTCTGTGTGTGTACAAATGTATATACGTATGCGTCTTCACAAACGCTTCCAGGGTGAACACACGCATGCGCAAACATAATTTTCTAAAAAAATTTAAACTAAAAGTATTAATTAAAAGTATTGCTTAACAGTATCATTCTGGAAAATTACTTAAATAGCAACGCAATTTCATGGCTTCGATTGTTTGCAGTTTATAACGTCTATGACAGATGGAAGCACTCCGTCAGTTACGACGATGAGGGTTCCGATGATCCGAATCAACGGAACAGCCTGCTCGTGAAATTAACGTGTAAGTGGCTGAGCACTCCACAGACACGTGTACCCTTAACGTAGTTTTCGGGGATATTCAGCGTGACACAGAGAGTGACAAGGCCGGCCCTTTGAAGTACAGATACAACAGAAATATGAAGTAAGAGTGAGAGAAAGTTGTGGTGAATGAGTACAGCAGGGATCACCACCATCCCCTGCCGGAGCCTCGTGGAGCTTTAGGTGTTTTCGCTCAATGAACACTCACAACGCCCGGTCTGGGAATCGAAGCCGCGATCCTATGACTGCGAGTCCGCTGCCCTAACCACTGGGCCATTGCGCCTCCACCCTATGACACATACAACCATTATAACCAGAAATGAAATAAAATAGCGTGCGCTTGAAACAGCAGTTTACACGTGTAGTTCAAAAAGTTTTTAAACGAAAGAACAATAAAGACATGCATTCCTTCAAGCTTTCAGTTCATATTTCGAAAAAAAAAATGAAGATGTTTAGACAATGGATATTCAAAAGAAATCCAATCTAGGTTTACCAGATGACGATCGGAAATGAGCACCTATGAGTACTGGAAATCAGAAACATCCAGTTACGAGCATGTGTGTGTGTGTGTGTGTGTGTGTGGTGTGTGTGTGGTTTGTGTGTGTGTGTTTGTGTGTGTGTGTACAATCCTAAAATCAAAAGTAGAACAAGCCCTGTGGTCTGATACTCCGGAGGTAATCGGGTGGTTTAAACAACTGAAAGTAAATAAGCCAACAAGTTCATACAATTAGCTACAGAGAACTACTATGCTGCAATCAGCACCATCCACCTTAATATATATATATATATATATATATATATATATATATATATATATATATATATATATATATATCTATATAATATATATATATATATATATATATATATATATTATATATATATATATACATATAT